>NC_142928.1:77327742-77370242 GCF_046866305.1 Octopus bimaculoides | reverse complement strand
CTTCATTCTCTTACTACAATATTGTTTTTATTATCCAGGGGTTTAATATAAAATGTGTTACGCATATACAAAACTGAATATCTATTGGAACGTTTCAGTAAAGTTCGAGATATATTGCCTGTAGATGTAGTCTTGCAACTTTAGCTAATATATTTTTTTCCTTTATTGTATTTTTTTCTTTCATGGTTATGTCATTGTTTCACACAAACGTAGTGCATGATAAAACTTTCGATCATTTTGTGTATGTTTTGATATATTTCTTAAATTAGTCAGAGTATCGATCAATTTTTACATCAAAACTAACGCCTTTTCCGAACGATCCCCTCCAGCAATATGATGCGAAATATTGCAATATTCCTCTTAAATTCTATTCTGAGTTGATTCTTTATTCTTGACTTATCTCTGTTGTATCATAATGAGAAGCTGAGTACATACATAATGTCAGTGGATTTGGCCTGTTGTAGATTTTATTGTAATTTATGTTTCCAGTATATTTCGGAATGGTGCTACAATTGTTGTTTTCCCATTTGGTTATGCTTAGTGTTACATGGTTTCTGCTGGTCAAGACAACCTTGTCTTTTATTTCTCGTTTTCTCATAATTGTACATCTCATTGCTGCTTTGTGTAGAAATATATCTGACTAGTGTGTTGTACGCCGGTTTCATTGCTCTATCTATAGAACAGTCCGAAAGTGTTTCTGTGGCCTGTCAATAATACATCTCGTCACAGATGATTTACAGGTTTTGTAGTTTCGGTAAGAACAGCAACTAATGATGTGTTTCTGTTTTTAATTCCTTTATTCTGTTAAATGGTCTCCGTAATTGGATTACGGCCATTCTGGAGGCACCACCTTTAATGGATATTATTTGTTTATGTTTTCCTGGGAGCTTTATTAGTTACTAATTTCATTAATCTCTGGAGGAAGAAAGGTAACGATGTGCTGGGCGTAAATAAATAAACACAACTAAGCATTTTGCTCGATGTTCCTCTGCTTTCGCCATCTACTGCCAGAATACACAAACACATACACTATTTCACTCACAGACAAACACACTGACACACACACACAAAGACACATACACACTAATATATACACGTTTATGTTTGAAGTTGTACACGTGGAAGAAGCTGCTTGCTATATGAAGTAGAGAATATTTCAGAGTATGAAGCTGGTTACTTGACCTTAGCCTCTCGAAGTTTCGCGTGATACATTTATTTAGGTTTATGAATGGTGGAAAGCAAGATAGAAGCTCAAAAGCCTGGGAGGGAATATAACTGGTATGGGTTTTGGCCCACGTCGAGTATGATTGTGGGCTTCAGTGCCTTCTGATGGTAATTGCGTAAACCAAGCTAACTTAATTCATACAGCACCATACATTTTTACGAATCTTTGGTAACCAATGGGAGTTCAGTTTTGTGTTTACAACTGAACAAACACTTTACAAGCGAGATAATAATTTGAAAACAATTCAAAAGCAGTTTTAGAATTGAAAATTTCCATAAGAGTAACATCGTCGAACATTCTTCAACTGGGCAATGACTGAAAGTATTTCATCAATAATATTTCTTTGTGCTTGCTATTGCCTTTAATTTCATACATTTTGTTAAGAAATTTTGTCAATAAACATATTGCACATTATGCTTAGAATGAGGTTCTAAATCGGAGAACGAAAATGCTACATGATATGAAGAGCTTTCCTGCGTTCTTAAGACTCTGATATATAGAGACACTGTGATGTCAAACTATAATGGGTTTACTGAGAACATATTAAAATAAGATTTAACTAGCTTGCCGGATTCGCAGATTAAAAGTAGATTTAACCAGTAGGTACATTTCTTTAGACATGCAACTAAAATTAATACAAGTTCCTGTCATGGTAAGAAGGTAAAATGTAGCGGGGAACGGTGAGAGTCAGTTTATTGGCGAAACTCTCGGAAAGTACAGTTCTGTCCATGTTGGCACAGAGATATTTTTCTGAGTTTACATAAGATGTTTGTTACTGTTTAGGTTTAGGCAGTCAAATATGTAAAATAGGGTATGAGAAGTAAATTTACATAATGATTCATGAAGCAGATATGTGATATTCAGAACGCAATTAGTGTTATTTGAAGGTCTTTCATTTTACTAAAAAGGCTTCAATCAACACAGCTTTCGACCTTAATATGACGCATCGCCCACATGAACACCGACTCCAATTTTCTTCTCAACACCTGATTCACATGTACGACTTACTGAACTAGAAACCATATGAGGAACTTCCTTTATCAAACAGGAAAAACGATCTCTGCTATCGATTCCTCCGCGTGCACTCTATGTATATATTTTCCTCCTTTCCTTTGATAAGCCCCATCCATTCCCTGCAAAATTACTTCTTTCTGCAAACAATCTCACTTACACCACTCCTAACTCTCACATATGTATATATGTGTGTGTGTGTGTTTTTATGTGTGTGAGAGCGTGTGTGTGCATCTGTGTGTGGCTTGGTGTATATACATACATATGTTATATATATATATATATATAGAGAGAGAGAGAGAGAGAGAGATAGAGAGAGAGCGAGATAGATATCACTGCTCACAGCTAACGAACTCTCCGCACACACAAGCATGCATACTTACATACATGTACATATACACAAACACATATATATATATATATATGTATATATATATATATATATATATATATATATATATATATATATATATATATATATATATATATATATATATATATATATATATATATATATATATATATATATATATATATATATATATATAAATATACACACATACATGAAGCGTGTATCTATCATCAATCTAAGGAAATAATTCCTTTTATACTAGAGTATTATTAATAATTTCGTCGTGTAAAGTATAAATTAACATCAAAAGATATTGAAGGCTAATTCTCAGATCTCGTTATTGAGTATAACCAATTTCAATAATTTGATCAAATATGATAATACAAATTTATGTTATTTTCTTGGGAGCGTATATATTGCTCGCTTAAATGTTAATAGTGATTAATTGACCAATCATGAAAAGGAATTGGTATTGTGAAAAGAAAATGAATTAAGGAATAACATTTTCAAACAACCCGTATATGGAAATCACATTAATATGTCACCTGCTCAGCTACCATGTTGCGCAAGACTGACTATGAGCAAATAAGGTAGACTAATTGTCTTGAACTTTTAAGTGGTTAAAAGAAAATATATCGATTTGTAACATATGGATAAAGCCACACATTTTAGGAGAACGTAGTTGATTTTATTGAATTGGCTGCTACTTAATATATCGACAACGGGAAATGAAATGCAAAGTCCATCCAAATGTAAACAGATATAAATATATTCTGCAAGGCGGTTCTCCAATTTGACGAGCGATTCGAATAGTTTTCCATGGTAAAAATATGAGGATTTTTAATTTGAACAGAAAATCATAAAACCTGAAAAAGACAATATAGTCAATTCATTAAGGTCAGTAATTCATTTTTTCATTTTATCCACTGCGGAAGGCTTAAGTTTAAAAAGGAACCTTGAGAAATTTGATCTTAGAACATAAAGATATGTAAATATATCTATTTATAAGTTTGTGCCATTCTCCACAGGAGTGAAAAAGACAACCGCTCGGAAGAAAATAACAGCAATTTACTACAATACTTCAACAACTAAACCATAATTATTTTCTTACAGTTTAGCAGTATTTTCAATGTGCGTTTCATTATAAAAGTAAAAGTTATTGCTATTTATGTTTTGCAATAAAATTCAATAAACTGATCTTCAGAACTATATTAGGTTTTACAAACTATAAGTTTTGCAACAGAAAATGCGAAACAGCTAGTAATCCGTGAAATATATATTGTGCTATTTTTAAAAAAAACTACGCAACACACATACATCGCAAGCTAATATGAGAATAGATTTAGCTGCCATGCTAGATTTAATAACGCTCCTGACCTTACCAGTGATAGGGGCTAATAGCAAAAAAGGTTGACTTGTTTTGAATACACATCACTTACACTGTGGACTAATCCTTAAAGAAATAAAAGATAAAGAAGAATGCAAAGACGATGAAAAAAAAAAGGTTGAGGAAATAAAAGGTGAAGAAACGAAGATATGTGATACCGTTTCGTCTTTCGTTTGTATGCATATGTGTATATGCCTGTGTATATGTGCAAAAGAAAGAGAAAGATGAGAGAGAGAAAGAGAGAGAAAAATAGAGAGAAATAAAGAGTGAAAGAAAGAGGGAGAAATAAAGACAGAATGATGGTGGAAATGCGTGACGCTGACTGCGCTCATTCACAATATTCAATCTATGTTGCTTTAACAGCCAGTACTCAACAAGATATTTAATAACATTTGTTTAATAAAAACTTCGGTCATTCTATGTTGATTTATTGAATAACAACCACTTATCTGAAACCCGGCGAGCTATATATTGTTTTCTTCAATATTTTATCAATTTGAATCACATAAATTTAAAATTATTGTAAAACTTTATAACAAAATAAATTTAACATTCGTAGCAATCTCAACATTACTAATATTGTTTGTACTGAAAAATAAATTTGAAGTGTAACCAGTAAAGCAATGATTTAAGCATAGTCTTAATGCTAAATTCAGTTTTCTTCTATGAACCTGAAAATACCTTAATATAGAATACAATGACCTCATAAATATCAACTCCATATATTTAAACAAGTCAAGAATATTTCTTAACGTAGAACTTCTGTAGAAGCGGGAAGCAAGGGAAAAACTTGATCTAATCGAAACAAAAACTGGCACTATTTATTATGTTGTTTTTCTTATTTTTATATAAACGTGGTAATGACATATTTACAGAACTAACTCAAGCTGGGTTTTGGCACAATTATTTTCTATATGTTACATAAACGAATACGCAAACACAGCCAAATTCATAATTGTAATTCATGATATCACATAACATATTCATCAATCAGATACAGACTTAAATTTGGTACAGACTCATGGAGCACAGATATCGTGAACAGCCTCAAACAACCAAACGGTATCTAACTTGATGGACGACTGAGGCTTAATTTTTCCCTATCAAGTAGAAAATTTTCAAAATCCAGTTAAGGTCAACAAAGATACAGCATAACCCTAGGGCATTAATGAAATTATGTAACCGTTTGAGCAAATGTTCATTAAACCCGTCAAAAGTGTACTTCCAACCATTCTTTTCTTCATCAAACTGCACACACACACACATATCGTCGTTGAAGCACTCCGTCGGTTACGACGACAAGGGTTCCAGTTGATCCAATCAACGGAACAATCTGCTCGTGAAATTAATGTGCAAGTGGCTGAACACTCCACAGACACGTGTACCCTTAACGTAGTTGTCGGGGAGGTTCCGCGCGACACAGAGCATGACAAGGGTAGCCCTTTGAAGTACAGGTACAACAGAAAGAGGAAGAAAGAGTGAGAGAAAGTTGTGGTGAACGAGAACAGCAGGGTTCGCCACCACCCTCTGTCGGAGCCTCGTGGAGCTTTAGGTGTTTTCGCTGAATAAACACTCACAACAACGCCCGGTCTGGGAATCGAAACCGCGATCATATATATATATATATATATATATATATATATATATATATATATATATATATATATATGAATTTCACAATAAATTGCTGAATGTGTTCCATCTCATCATCACTTAGTGGGCAGTTGTCATTCGTGAACTTGCTGTAAGCTATTAGCCTTAGTTTAACATTTATACGTATATATATGCAAATATATATACGTGTGTGTGTGTGTGTGTGTGTGTGTGTGTGTGTCTCATTTGTCGAACCGCTAGGTTACGGGGACATTAACACACTAACACCAGCTATCAAGCACGTTGCAGGGCAAACACACACGCACACGCATAGATATATACTTAGATACGACGGACTTCTTTCAGTTTCCGAGAACCAAATCCACTTACAAGGCTTTCGTCGGCTCGAAGTTATAGTAGAAGGCATTTGCCCAAAGTACCACACAGGGGGATTGAATCCAGAGCCATGTGATTGAGAAGCAAACTTTTTATCTCACATCTATATATATATATATATATATATGTATACAAACACTCACATATGTGTGCACATATATATGTGTGTGTGTGTATGTTTGAGAGAGAGAGTTTATGTGTGCGTAACTAAGAGAGAGCTTTTCTTTCAAATCTGTGTTAAAAGCAGAACTGTGTTCAAGTCACGTTTAATCTTTTACTATTAAGGATTTTTCGTACTACCTCATTAGCTTTCCGGGCTTAGCTAAGGACAATAACGTTTGTAAGTTAATTAACATTTCAAGACCTTTCTTGTTTCATCATTTGCATAAAATTACAATATTTTGTCGCGTTGGTTGCGCACTTTGCAGTAGGTGACAAAGACTGTTAGGAATAGTGTTATGAATGATAAATTCTTCAATGCAAGATTTTATATATATCATCGTTTAATTCCTTAGAGGTTATTTACAATTTATTTCAAGGGTTCTGTAACCGCGTGTGAATGTGTGTAGGTTTTATGACAACATTGTCCTATATAGAATTTACTAGATAAACTATGGAAGCGTTTTCACAGCATAATACCAGATAGAAGTAATTGTTCCAATCTGAACGTTGCTTAATATGGAAATATGTAGAACCTTAAGGCAGTGCCTCAGCATGGCCGCAGTCTAATGACTGAAACGAGTAAAAGATATATATATATATATATATATATATATATATATATATATATATATATATATATATATGCGAGTAAAAATAAATACAAAAAAGGTGGGTTTTTTTGTATGATTGTGTATAGAGGAATATATTATTTTGTTTAAAAGAGTTCCAACACTGTCTGTTTTTTATGTTTTATTTATATTCCTGCAGAACCAATGTGGGGTATAGAATATGGAATATACAATATATAATATAAAATAAAATAAAATAAAAATGGATGGCACCATGAAATAAAGTATTGCATGTAGCTGAAATATTGAGTGTTCAATATAAAGGATCAAATATATAAATATAAATATGTAAAGGCGACTCGAGTTTCAGGGCTATTTCCCTTCGTCATGGCCGGTATGACAGACTTTGGTCACGAGCGACCTCGTAAGTTTCCATCCGAGACACAAGTCTGCACATGTTTGTTTTGTTGAAGACCAGTCTCCCCATTCAGTGCCACCAATGTTGTCGAAGGGAAAGGCCGATACAGGTTGGCACCAGTGACGTTGCATCTCATTTCCTAAATATATCACTAGCAAACGAAAAAAAAAACGTCCTGCAATGGTGGTGTTGCTCCTGAATACTTCTGAGTGTGTGTGTATATATGTGTGTTTGTGTTTGTGTGTGAGTGTGTTTGTTTGTGTGTGCGTGTTTGTTTGTGTGTGTGTGTGTGTGAGCGCGCGCGGTGTGTTTTCGAGGTTGTATTTACGTTTCTACTCTTTCCGAGTGGACGTTTACATTGTATATTGATCAGTCACCGGTTAATTCGCAATGCTTTAAATAAAATATACTAACAAAAAAATTATGAATCCGTTTTGTTTCTTTTGTCAACCCATGTGTAGTCAGTCACCCTTTAAATCTCCTGGATTTCTTTCAGACTTTTGCTGCCCCAGATGTAGTGATTAACTTCGGCGTATGAATTACAGAACTACAATATTTGTCCAAAAGTTCCAGTGTGATGAAGGCGGATTAATGTATTAACTGTCGCTCCAATGATAATGAGTAGAAAGTTGAAAGGAAACTTTGGGCTCTGGATTTGTAAACTTACCATCAATAACATATTCATTGTCTTCTATGTCTTTCTTTTTATCATCCAACATAGACATTTGATGTGCTGTGATTTCAATATAGTTTGTTTTATTTTGTACTTCTAAGCAGATATAAGAATGACTCTAATTTAATTTCGTTGCTGCTTTTATTTTTAGATTCCACAAATATTATTTTGATCGGTTTTATCTTTTTATTTCCAAAAGCCTCTGGCTACAGCATCATGTCTCCTCGAAAAACTGTATCATTCTTTTTATAGTCTCTGTTTTTCTATTTCACATACCATGTTTTCAATACTCTATTTTGCTTTTCTCGTTTCTTATTGTATGATGTATAATTTTGTTTATATCTTTGTGTTTGAGAGGAGGGAATGATTTTTCTTATTTCATAACTCTCCTTGTTTCCATTACATTAATTATCCTAATGTTGTTTTCCTTTCCATGTTTGGGAGCATGAACTAAAAATGTTCCTATGTTGGTGATGTTGCTTTAGTGTCAAGTCATTATACTACATTAAATTATGTTCCTTCAGTCTTTAAGGATTAGGCTGCTTTTCTAGCAAAATCAAAACGTCATCTTACATTCGCATCTGTCTGAAAATTTCCAGTGTCACAAAGCAACTTCCAAGATCTTTCAACTATTCATATTCTGTCAGTAATCAATTTGAAAGGCAAATATTATGTGATAGAGTGTTCATTTGTTCATTGCAAACATATATACATAATACATAATACATACATACATGCATACATACATACATACATACATGCATACATACATACATACATACATACATACATACATACATACATACATAACACTTATAGACACACATAGAAAACCTCAATAAACTGTAAGCACAACAGGCCTGATATAATGATTTGGGATGGAGAAGAGAAACTGTGTACGGTCGTGGAAATTAGCTGCCCAGCGGATGTTAACATAAAACTGAAGATCAGTGAAAAACAGAATACCTCTGATGAACTATTGAGAAATTTGCAGTTACTCTATCCAGATTACAAGTTCCGGTTTATACCTATAATTATTGGGGCCCTGGGATATGTAACACACTGTCTAAGTACCAATCTTGAGAAACTAGGATTCTCAAAACCAGAAAAGAGAAATCTGATTTGAAGACTACAGATCCAATCCATCACTGGAACTGTAAAAATCTGTAAAACTTTATATATATGAGCACATCTAGATATGCAACTATATGCATGAGAATACATGCATAAAACATCAAAAACTGCACATATACATACATGCATGCATGCATGCATGCATCCATCCATCCATCCATACATACATACATACATACATACATACATAGGCGTAGAAGTGGCTGTGTGGTAAGTAGCTTGCTTACCAACCACATGGTTCCGGGTTCATTCCCACTGCGTGGCAACTTGGGCAAGTGTCTTCTACTATAGCCTCGGGCCGACAAAAGCCTTGTGAGTGGATTTGGTAGACGGAAACCGAAAGAAGCCAGTCGTATATATGTAAATATATATATATGTATGTGTATATGTTTGTGTGTCTGTGTTTGTCCCCCCAACATCGCTTTACAACCGATGCTGGTGTGTTTATGTCCCCGTAACTTAACGGTTTGGCAAAAGAGACCGATAGAATAAGTACTAGGCATCCAACGAATAAGTCCTGGGGTCGATTTGCTCGACTAAAGGCGGTGCTCCAGCATGGCCACAGTCAAATGACTGAAACAACTAAAAGAGTAAAAGAGTATACATACATACATACATACAAAGAAAAATACCCTGTTGTTGATGTTGAAATTCCAATGAAGGGGCCTTGGATCCAGGTTAGAAACGGACTATTTCGTTATTGGTAAGAAATCTTGAAATAAGGCTGGATAATGACATACATATATATATATATATATATATATATATATATATACATACATACATTCATACATACGGACAGAAATACGTACGTACGTACGTATGTACATATTTATATACATATATGAGTACATACGAATGTATATATGTACGTACGTATGTATGTATGTATGTATGTATGTATGTATGTATGTATGTATGTGTGTGTGAGTGTGTATGTATGTATGTATGCATGCATGCATGTATGTATGTATGTATGTAAAACGTTATTTTTTGTGTGAAATGGATGTTCAAAAATCATTAATTCATACACATTTCGTCTACAGTTTAAAATGTAAAGTATAAGTTTTTGATTAGCATACTTTTAGCCTCACTGTGCATAACAGGCAGAACAGAAAAAAAGAATCACCCTGTTTTACTTCTAGTGTTGACTTGAATAGAAAATATGCCCATTGTCTATTTACTGAGAGATTATTGGCTTGTACCTATTGATAGATTATACCAAGTCCAATAATGCAAAACTGGTATTCCTCCTTGGCTGGCATTCTGCGTGCTGTCAATGTTGATTGTCTAATTAATTATTTAAATCCACAATAATTAAATGATAAAAGAATGATTAAC
Source organism: Octopus bimaculoides (assembly GCF_046866305.1). Taxonomy (NCBI): domain Eukaryota; kingdom Metazoa; phylum Mollusca; class Cephalopoda; order Octopoda; family Octopodidae; genus Octopus; species Octopus bimaculoides. The sequence goes on along the minus strand of NC_142928.1, from coordinate 77,359,981 downwards.
ATGACTAAAAAGAACTGGGATTGATCTCTTTTTCTGCTCACAAAATCTTTGATGTCGCTACTCACTTGTCGGGCTGCTCATACTTTTCCCTCTCTATTTATTGCAGTCTTCAGAGTTAAGACGTTGGTACACGGACATAACATATATGTATTTACATATAGCATAGAAAATAGTATAAGTAACCTTTAAGAAAATGTATTTACAAAAAAATTTGGAAGAGATAAGTTATTAAAAGAATGAATTAAAATGCCAGTTTTGAACAGCTCATCTATAGGACATGCTTGACATTTATGAAATTAATATTGTTTTATACATGACTGGAATTTGCTTTTGTCTAAAATCCATCAAAAGAACATTTTTCTTTGATGCTGTTTAATACTGATTAGATAAATGAATATCTGGTTAGATAAATAAATATAAATGTGTTATATATATGAGTACATCTTACAGGCATGCTTACGCATTTATAATTTCAAATGAAATGTATATTTCTTTCAATAACGTTTAGATTTTGCTCCTTTGTAAAACGAATACAGGTTTTATGTCTCTGTGGGCAAAAAGTGGAAGTCAATTCTCTCTGATATCTACGTCGTTAGAACATCATGAGTGAAATGGCCCATCCCTCCATTGAAAAAATAATAGCTTATTGTTATTTACAATAAACACGAACTGGGACAGATAAATTGGGCCACCCAATATGTATAATATTGCATGTAGAGAGAATTAATTGATCTATAATGTTGAGGCTGCTGTAAACTAGAAGGAATACCATCTAACTAAACACCAAATTTTAGGTTCACTCTAAAATGTATACGAAATGTTTCAACGATAATTTCAACATTACGCACGTAGTAATATTCAACGCTGTTAAGTGAATAGAAAAAGACATCAGTCTCAGGTCTTTGTAGTTTTGTTAAACATTAATCTGAGTAAGAGTACTATTGTAAGTCGTCTTTGAATACTGCACTATTAATTAACTGGCTGATTTGTGTACCATGCCATGCTAGTTACTGTAGGTACAATATAATGCCAATCTGGAATACCAGTAAAAATTGGTCCGATTTTAAACATCATATCAATTGCTGCAAAGCAATTGTCTCACAGTAAAACGGACAATTTTCAACGATAAAGTCTATCAACGCTAGCAGCAGGTCAGAGATATTCTTTTTTCAGTATTCTATATTCGGCATATCAAACCATATTTCATATATTTATCAAAGACGATTACTATACATTTCAAATTATCCTCAAAATACTGTGGGGTGCACTATCAATTAATTATCGTGGTTTAGATGGTCGTGGACTAGGAACAACTTGGTGAATAGGGACAAAGAAATGAAAACTTAAATATTAATATCAGTATAGAAAAATCTGTGGTCTACTGAGAGATCAGATTTTGCTGAATAACAAAAATTGGTAAGAAATTTTAGGGGTGAAATTTGAAAGTATTTAGAAACTTCTTGTAGTTGGGGCAAGCGAGGCAAAATATTCATTGCTGGCCAGGAGCATTTGGTATTTCATACCAATTCTCAATCATACAGGGACAACAAATCAATCTGTAGACCAGAGCTCTTACACCGCTGACATGAGTATTTTAATTTTCTTTTGCTGTTCCTATTCACCTTAAATTTCTGTAATAACTTCTGCCTGTATTCATTTCATACACAAAAATACGTTAGACATACATACATACATACATACATATGTGGTGTATGTATGTATGTATGTATGTATATATATATATATATATATATATATATATATATATATATATATATATATATATAATTTCGCCATGATAAATCGCTGACCACTACACATATTTCTTTCTCTCCTTATTTCTTTCTGAGTTCCTTTCTGGTGAAGAGCGTAGGCTCGAAACGTTAAAGACTTTCTCTATTCCCGAGCGCTATACTAATGCATCCATTTGTTGTTTACATCACCTGTCTTCGTCTGTTGTCTTTTCGTGAATTCTCCTATATATATATATATATATATATATATATATATATATATATATATATATATATATATATATATATATATATATATATATATATATATATATATATATATACATATATATATATATATACATACATATATATATATATATATATATATATATATATATATATATATATATATATATATATATATATATATATGCATGCATATATGGAACTATGCTTACACACAGATATATGTGGCTGTGTATATTTGTGAGTAACAGAATTTATCTTCACTTGCAACTTCACGTTCACAAAGTATGTTGCTTTAAATATAATGTTTATACGTAGCTCTTGTCATCGTTTAACTCTTCGGTGATTAACATTTGAGCATATAAATGTCTGCGCTCGCCCAACAACTCTATTGTTCTTCATATACTACGCTTCAACCTAACTGACAAACAATGATCAGTCTGCATCGTGACAATCTGAACATATAGCCTCCATGCTGTCTCCTTTAAGTACACCTGTTATTGCTTGTTGATACTGATTAGCACAACTCGACTCTGGTCAACTAGACTTGTCACCAAAGGTGTTTGATCAAGGACAACCACTTTTTTTCAAGTTTTATTTAGGGATTTATTAGCCAGCCAGTATAACCCTCTTTTTAAAAGGAAGAGATTATTTGAAAAAAAAAATGATTGCTATATTAGCAGAACAAGCAGCCTCATAAACGATAGTGTTAATTAATCCCATACAATCACAACGATCTATGATCACACGCATTCCACGACCATTTCAGTTTTTTTTTTAATTATAATTTAGGATCATTCTATTTAACATGTGCTTTCTATTTTCAAAATTGTACGGAAATATTTAAGAATTTAGCTGCTAGTTTCCGCAATCACAGAGACTACGTATAGTCTACATCATTTGCTAAGTCTGCATCTGTAGAATCTGGTTGTCATTACAACAAACATGTGAGAACTCGGTCAGAGAGTAGCAATTTGTGTTCTGTATATTTCTTAGTGAATGCTAATAGTACCTCTGCCGCTGTTGCTGCTGTTTATGTGTTTATGTGTTTAATTAAGTTTGTCTGGTTGACAAAACGTAGATTGTATATTTATGATGCTGTTGTAGTATTGTTTTCTATAGCTCTGTACGAGTTTGTGTGCATAAAAATATTTTATGACGTTGCGCTTCGCAAGGAGTTCAAACTCACAGCAGCAATGATCTGTATGTTGTGTATATAACTTTTGTAGCATCTTTTAGTATGTAGTCTCTTTAGTATTGATATTTGGTACTATCTTTGATTTGTTGTGTAGCTACTCAGTGTACAATTTCATGAACTTGAAGTGCCGTTTTCACATCTTCTAGCTTGCAAAACTACCCAAGATAGACTGGAAACCTACCTGTGTAATAGAAATGTTTCTCATATTTTTACCTAGAAAACCTGAGACGCATAAATCATTCGGATAAAGAAACTAGTTAAATGTTTGTAACAGTCGACTATCATTCAACGTAAATGTGCTTCTGATCTCTGAAACAATCAGTTACTAGCAAGTAATTGTGGTTTGTTAAGCAATAATTTCATTGTTGTTTTCTTATTTCTGTCGTTCAGAGCAATTGTAGTCGTACTAAACACCACTTCGTTAACTGCAAGCAAAATATTGTTCCGAATACTTGAATGTAAGTTTATAACAGTAAAATACCCCAAAAATCTTTTCCCACGAATTGCATGCAAAATTTCCCTACATAGCATCATGCATCAATATATGTATGCATACACATGAACACGCATTCACGCATACACATACATGAATCTATATATACTTACCTACAACACGTGCATATATGCATGTTACACGCACACACGCATATATATATATATATATATATATATATATATATATATATATATATATATACATACAAATATTCGTACAAACATGTATGTAGGTTATATACCTCTTCCAAAAGCGATTAACAAAAGCTAGATTCCGTATGCTCGACAAAATCAGACTTGATTGTTACTTACGACACTGGAGCAATGGATCTGCACTAGTTCCAGGGCATTTATACAATGATATCTACCAGCACTCATTTTATAGGCATTATCCGTCCATATATAGTCCTAGCTTGTTAAAAAAAATTGGAATTGGATTACATGAAAGAAATCAAGGCAAATATAAATTTAGACACCAGAATTATAACGAACGTTGGAAAATTACCAATAAAATGTTACGAATTCAAATGACATTCCTTAGAGATCTGCGACGAAGCAGACTTGTGGGATTATGTATCCTAGTAACTCTCTGAAATTGCACCGGCTCCAGATTTTACGAGAGATAATCGCTTAGCTATCTCATTCTTACCACACCACGGATATATTCAAAAAGCATTTAGTCGATGGGCTTAAGGGTTTTTTAACTTGAACAAGGAATAAAAATAATACATAGCTTGAAAACAGATCAGCATTATTTTTACAGAAAGCTAAATTGCATTCATGAAACCTCTAAATATCCCTTTCCTGTAATTAAGAAAAAGGGAGCGAAATGATTAGGTATAACTGAATTTTTTCAATAGTGATATCTTTATGCACGCTAGACGACCAATATAATGATGTGATAATTTGAAACAGATACAAAGAAAAATTCCTTTAGTTGGAAGAGGAATCATCACAGAGTAGATCATAATTAGAAAGAGGAATGTGATCTAGACGTCATCAGAATTATCCCAAGGAATCTCCAAATTCTAGTACGTAATTACAAACTATCTCATCTAAGCACACATTTTACTCCTCTTCAGCTCAGATAACACTACAGTGAGTTATCATTATGTGGAAAATATAACTACCCAGATCAAATACTACAGCCTAACGCCACTTCCTCACATTTGACCTGTAACTTTAGTCCACTCAGAGAAACTTGTCCCTTGAAAGAAGTAATATTCGAAGTAACCATTAGCCGAAGCAGTTTTGAATGAAACTATACGATTCTACCATCAAAATCTTTCATATGCCACTGATATCAGCATCTACAGTCATTCACGATGAGAAGCAGGTCATCCTATTTTTTTCTTTTCAAATGGAAAATCACGGACCTAGAATTGGTATGTCTACCTGTAATATAGAACATTATTGATCGACTTATGATTTACAGTGAAAAGTTACGTAATTGTAGCCTCTGTTTATCCGAAAATTTCCAAAACCTAAAAACTCACATAAAATCTCTGAACTGGAGGTCAGAAATATTGCTAAATTTAGCTTGATAATTATAGCTTCATATATATCCGGGTTCCAAATGTCACATCCCAGAAAATTTTCGTACCAAAATCTATTTTAGCAATTCGCACTCAGCGACGTGAGGCTACGTTCATAAAGGATAAAATAACTCATTTCCTGCCTTTAGGTTACATAGTCATTCTAAAGGTGTAATTCAGCCAACCGCAACAAAGCACGTTGCATTAGACAACTTAACAGATGGGAAGCGATATCGCAAGTAAACTTACGGACACAAAAGCACCCCACCGTTTTTCAACAGGCGACAATTTAAATTCAAATCAGGACAGATGTTCAAATCAATTCAAATCAGGACAGGTGTTTACCATAAAAAATCGCTTTACATGTTCTTCAAGGAATTTAATATATGCTATCAAATATCGAGGCTGTAATGATGATTACATAGGTCAAACAAAGCCTACTCTAATAAATAGACTGCCCATTCACCGACAGCAATTACAAGACCCCAGTACTAGACAGATTCACATAGTGGACACATAGATATATGTGCAAAAAATAAGTCCCCTAATTTCCCGGTCTTCTCACTCTACGTATGTTCAGCGAATACCACAGATGACGCACGGATAAACAAAGAAAATACTTTCATGCAAATGTACAAACCAAGACTTAACAAATTTTAACAGTCATAAACAAATAACTATTCACAGACAAAACTAATTCTGCCACTTAACATGAGGAACCCACACAGCTAACAACTTAAACTTTGACCCCTGGACTACATACAAACGACTCCTGTCCATTCTCCCACCAGACAGATTAAATTTAGAGTGCCTTGATTATAACTAAACATGCTCACCTAACCGTGTCGGCTTTCATTTTAAGCGCAAAATACACTGTTACGTAACACTACTGCACGGACGAAGGGAACGCACAAAAGGTTCTAAACTTAATCATGTGTTTATTCTGCACAAACACTTGACAGAAAACATACAGAGCATTGATGTTTGAAGATGTTGAGTCAACTATGTCAGCCTTATCTTACGACGCCAAACTTGATACTAACATATGGACTTATTGGGGAACCTACAAAAATTTTTAAGATCAATCATGTGACTATCCTCTACTAATAAAATCATATTCAAAGCATATACTAATTTGAGCCATGATCTGCTTGTAGAAATAGGGAAAGCTTCAAACACTACTCACAAGCAAGACATCTACGACATAAACCATGTCTTTCTATTTGAAGCTTTTGAAAATCGGTGTAAACTGTGAAGCTGGCTAAAGATTTAAATATATCAATAAAAATATTTTAACTATTCTCAGTGGATTTTCAACTTATTTCTTATTTTCGTGTATTTCTAACCGTGAGGAATGAAATAATTTTGTTTTTTTCTCTCCCTCTCTCTTTCTTTCTTTCTCTCTCTCTCTCTCTCTCTCTCTCTTTCTCTCTCTCTTTCTCTCTCTCTCTCTTTCCTTCTCTCTCTCTCTCTCTCTCTCTCTCTCTCTAGACATACATACATACATACATATATATATATATATATATATATATATATATATATATATATATATATATATATATATATATATATATATATATATATATATAAATATTGAAGGGTTTCGTTGAAGAGATTTTCCCACACCTGGTGGGTCGTAGAATAATCTATGTAACAAAAGAAGGAAAATACACGTGATTTATTAATTTTGTGTATATTTTATAAGATAGGATATTTATACAGTCTACCGGTTTCGCGTTTTGCTACTCCTGATTGGGAAATTGGAGATTATATTGCAAATTCATAGCATCTTGAAGATTTTAGTACATGTTATCTGCATGAGTGTTTTTTCGTAAATAAACCAAAATGTAAATACTAGAGAAGGTAATTGCTAATTGTTATTATTTTAGATAGGGGAAATAGTTACACTTTTTGGGAGGTATACTTTTTTGAGTCCTACACTATTTTGTGGGGTAAATTCATAATATTTATATTACAAAGTTATAAATTCATGAATTAGAATAATGAAATAAAATATGTACAAAAATCGGTTATGCGTTCAGGAATGAAAATATTTACAAAATCCAAAGTTGTTTGTGTTCATATTCAAGCGCGGTTTGTATTTTCAATAAATAATTGTCTTTATTTAATCGTTGTGGTATGGAGATTGCTTCCTTGCACTGGTAGGTGGAGAAAACTGTGAAGTTTTGATTGGACATTCCCCACACATCTCTGTGTGTGTTCACTCAATGGTATCTGTCTATTCCTTAGGAAACGAATCTGCTTCTTATGAAGCGTAGTTCTCCGTCTAAAGGACATCCTTGTTTGGCCCATATAGTTGTGTCCACACTCTGAACAAGTTATTACATAAATTTTCTGATGCACAAGTGAAATTAGTCCAATCAACCTTCACAATTTTCCCCACCTACCAGTGTAGGGAAACAATCTCTATAAAACAGAGATTAAAAAAGAGAGAGAATATATTTATTGAAACATACAAACTGCGCTTGAATATAAACACATAGCCAATTTTGGATTTTGTAAATATATTAATCCATGAACGCGTAACCGACTTTGTACATATTTTATTTTATTATTCTAATTCATGAATTTATAAATTCGTGATATAAATACTGTAAATTTACCCTCCCTAAAAAAGTGCACTCCCCAAAAAAGTGCAATTACCTCCTCTGTCCACAATAAAATTAAAGAGATATTACGGATTTTCGCAGAAAACTGCGACTTACAGAAGCACTAATTGATTAATAACGACGATTTCTCCTGAGTAGACATTTTAGGAGACATTTAAAAAGAATATCAAACACAAGACACACAGAGTCACCGGAAAAGCGGTCTATCGAGCCTGGCGTTAAGTTAATTATTTTCGGAGTCTCAAGCAGTCGTCTTATAAACAAGTATGAGGTTGCCTCAATGTCTCCGCGACAAGAAATTTAACCAACACTTGGGATAATTACAGTGGCGATCGATAACCAAACCTAGGGTAAACGTTTGTTAGCTGATATCAATCGTAGTAACGTCGATCGGTCCTGAGTCGGATAGGTTGTTCGACGATGACCTATATATATATATATATATATATATATATATATATATATATATATAATATATATATATATATATATATATATATATATATATATATATATATATATATATATATATATATATATATATATATATATATATATATATATGTGAAATTTTAAAGATTTACTTGTCCATTTCCTCGCATTCAACCTTGTGTAAAAAAGGAGACAAATTTAGAGTGGTTTGTAGATATTTGACATCTACCTCTAGCGAATTGGCTTTGTCTCTCCAGCACCTTTAAGTATAATTATTTATTTATAATTATATACTTAGATATCGATTTTACCGATATGGTGTTTCTTATACGCTGACCACTAGTATAATGATTTTAATGATTATATCCTCAATGTATACGCATATATAATTTTGAGTTCTCTACTCAATATATTTGCTCCGGTACTATTCTACTATTCTGATAATAACCGCGTGGCTGAGTTGGGCGATTAGGTATAATGTATACGTGGGAAATATATGTATATATTGGTTTCTGTACGTAGGTATTTATCGGTATGTATATATATTTTGCACTTATATATTGTACTGAAGAATATAAAGTAATTTTTATTACAAAACACGAAATCTTAAGATATAGAGTTGTCAGAAATTTTATAAATCTTCTTGTGCATTTCCTCGCATTCAGCCTTGAGCAAAATAAGATGAACAAATTTAGAGCGATTAGTAGACTTTTGACATCTACTTCTCCCGTATTGGCGTTGTCCTCCCAGTGCCCTTAATTATTGTTATATATTTATAATTGTTTAAATAGATATATATATATATATATATATATATATATATATATATATATATATATATATATATATATATTTGTGTGTGTGTGTGTGTGTGTGCATATTTTAGGCGATGTGCCCCAAATGAAGACATTATGTGGGGGACAAGTTGATATAGGCTGACTGACTCCACGTGGTTCAAAGGAATATTTACTCTCTTTAGTAATTTCCTCGGTTTTCTTGAAGTTTACCATACCTGATTAGATATACCACCTGTTCCCTGATAGACCTCACAATCTATTAACGAAGACAAACATATATACCTGAAGTTTGGTGTAGTAGGCTTTCAAATCATTATTAATCTGCTATAATCGCCTGGTTACCCAGATAAATACTGATGATTGCCACTCGCCAGTAGAACTATCACTTTGAAACTGGATATTAAAGCCCCTGTTTCCACCAACCCTTTCTTGTGAATTTTGAGCTTTCGTTATGTCTTCCTGAAAAAGATGTTATTCTGTTGAAATATATCCCTAACTTTAATTGATTCGCGGTGATCATAGGCTACTGTTATTTCCAGCGTGATGCACAGATTTTCCGGGTCACTTAGATAGAATAGATCTGTCTTCAAATTTTGGCTGTACAACATCCAAGTTCCACAGTTATATAAAAGCATGATTAAGAAAATTATTTACTATTCACCTAAATTTAACTTTTTGTGCACACAGCGATCTGCCTGGAGTTTGCGGTGCATTATTCTTTATGCGTCGCTGGTAGTCCTTATCTTCATCTTGAACTTACTGCATTTCTGAGAATTATGAGAGAGAACACACGATACACAAAGCAGCTCTCTTGCATAAACATAAAACATCAATTGTTTCATTCATGCCTTTATGATAGAGAGATAGGGTAGCAAATCTGATTTTAGTCATAAAAATCACACCTCTGATAATACAGAATTTAATGGGTACTCTGAATTAATCGATTTATATATATATATATATATATATATATATATATATATATATATATATATATATATATATATATATATATTCATCGTCCACCCTCAACTTTTGCAACAATTCCGTCACCACCACTGATATAGAAAACCTACTTACGTTGTCAACATTTTCAATTTAACTTTCTGCTTAACGAAAATTTATACATCATTATCATCATTGCTACCATCTGTAAATACTTAACTCTGATTCTTTTGATTCTGCGTACACTTCCGCCTTCCCCACTGCCACACCTGCTATTTGTGTAGCCTATTATTCTTCCCCAATATAACTATCCTTCTATTTAGTTCTCTGTTAAATCATTTGAATTAAATAAACCACTTCATTTAGTCCTTGAGGATGCCCTTGGGCGGGAAAATATATTTTGTGTGGCTCAAGGTATTAGGTGATATTATATGTGCTATATTATATATGTGTGCCCATAAATAAGTGTGTGAATATTTGCGTGTGCATTTGTGCGGGTGATTATGTAAATAGAAATGAAATTATTTCAATTTTATTGAACCGAGTAATGATAGTGATAATATAATAGAAAGTATTAAAATTGCTACAAGATAACATATTTTCAAAGAGAAATGTAGCAGATTAGATCAACGTTAGTACTTGATTAGTACTAACGTTTTATTATCGATTTCTGTTGGATGAAAGGAGAAGTCGACGCCGGTAAAATTTGAACACAGAACATAATAGGCCATTACTAACTATCTTAAAGTATCATCGGCGACTCTTTGCCGATTGTGTTTGCATTATTGATATGTGGTATCATATCTATTAATTTTTTAAACGAAGTGATATAGCTTCCGTAATGTATAATTGAACTGTTTGACGGGCAATGATTTAGTTCATTAATTGCACAGGGTTGAAAGGTAAAATTTGAACTCATATTGTACATCACCCTGCCTCTAATACAATTATCGCCACCAACATAAGTCCCCAAATTCTTTACAAAGCATACAAGTCCTAACTTTAGTGTTATTAGCATGAATCCTACACTCTGAGCAGCAACACTAACAATGAACTACAGATAGACTGGATATAGCTACCAAAGGCTCTTTAAATTACACCCTTGCTTCTTGGAAATAAAAACACAAATTAAATAATTGTTATCTTGTATCTTTTATCTTTTACTTGTTTCAATCATTTGACTGCGGCCATCCCGAGTAACCGCCTTGAGGGGTTTTAGTCGAACAAATCGACCCCGGGGCTTTTTTTTCGTTTTAAACCTAGTATTTATTCTATCAGGCTATTTTGTAGAATCGCTAAGTTGCGGGAACATAAACACACCAACATCGGTTGTCAAGCGTCTGTGTGGGGAGCAAACTCAGGTACAAAGATATAATTATATAAATAAATAAAGTCAAACATTCTCCGCACTTTCGCCATAACATATCTTTATTATTGCTACACCGCCTTCTGCGCATGTGTGCTTAGAGGTGATACTATTGTGGCCATGTGATCGAAGTTTGAGCCTGATCACGCCATTTTCCTTCCTGGCTTTACAGTGTAAGTGTGGCCGCTCCACTAGTAATGTTCACCAAAGAAGAACAAAGAGCAGTGACCCTTTTCTCTGGAAAAGTGGTTTACGATCAACAGTGCAATATACAATGCTTTGCCGGCCAACAGACTGAAGCCAGCAACTTGCACCAAACGCCGAAGACTATTGTCGAAGGAAGTTTTGTTGTTGCATGACAATGCACGCCCACACACGGCCGGCCAGACCGTTGAAACCATTAACCAATTGGGCTTTGAGGTGCTGGAACACCCTGCCTACAACCCAGATTTCACCCCTTCCGACCATCATATTTTTAGACCGCTCAAATGTGGTTTCCGGAGTATTCGATTTCCTAAGGATGAAGATTTGAAGGTGCATATATGGTTGCACGACCAACCGGAAACCTTCTTGGAAGGAATACGCAAGCTTGTGGACCGCTGGGCCAAGTGCATCGAAATGGAAAGTGACTATACAGAAAAATGACGTATTTGTTTATCCCCTGCTTTTGTGTAAATACACTGAAAAAACAAGAGTGCGCATAATTTTTGATATATATACGATTGACTCTAGCGTCGTTACACGATGTATGAGGGTTCAACAATGTCTTACCGAACGACCACACAGATGATTTGTTTATAGCGATCAAATAATGTGTAGACATAAGCTCACTCCCTCCATCACATCCACAGTACCTGTGCAACGGGTGCCACATGACAGATGTAGAAATGATCATAGAGCAGCTTGAAATGAAGCGCTTTTCTCAAGTACACAAGGCAATCCCCAGTCTGGGAATCGAACTCACGATCTCGCAATCGTGAGTGCAACACCTTAACCACTAAACAATGGGCCTTCACGAATATATATATATATATATATATATATATATATATATATATATATATATATATATATATATATATATATATATATATATATATATATATATATATATATATATATATATATATATATATATATATATATATATATATATATATATATATATATATATATATATATATATATATATATATATATATATATATATATATATATATATATATATATATATATATATATATATGCGACGGGCTTCTCTCATTTACCGTCTACCAAATCCACTCACATGGTTTTGGTCGGCCTGAGGCTATAGTAGACGACTCTCGCCTGAGGTGTCAATCTGTGGGACTGAACCTGAACTCATTGTCATTAGAAAGCAAACTTCTTACCACATAACCACGCCTGTGCTTCTTTAATAATAAACTGTCAATGTTCTATACGGAGAAAAACGTAATTGTGAATGATTAGGAAATCAATTTTGGCATAAAATTAAAAAAGAACAACAACAATAATGATAGCAACCAAAAGCAATATCAGAAGCAACAACAAAACCACCGAAGCTGGAATTTGGTTCGCTCTAGCACACTATAATTTAGACCCTGGGTTTTTCAAATTTCTCCGTGTGTTATAAAAACGCTTGGACTGCTTCTGTATTTCGCACCTTTGTGACTTAGGTGTTCTACCTGCCAAAGCGTATTAATCAGAAACACATGCATACATGCAGCAGGGAAATACACATGCACATACACACAGGCATGTGCAAATATACACATTCATACATACACAGGCATGCATTAACGCAGTGGAAACCAACAGACATAATTTGTTGACTAAAGTGCTAACGTGACGTTAAACGGAAATCCTTTATTTTATGTCAGCCGTTATTCATTAGTTCAAAGAAAGAGAGAGAAAGAAAGGAAGCAAAAAAATAGAGAGAGAAGGAAAGAGGGAGAAAGAAGGTAACAAAGAAGTGACGAAAGAGAGCGAGGCATGCGCAAAGAGAGGAAAGAGGACAACTGCGTCATAGAAGAGAGAATATAAACATTATTTGAGAGAAAAGCGACGAAACTACTGAAACGAAACGAAAGAGAGAAAGAGACCGAGTGGAAAACTGAGAAAGAATGGTTTCTGTGGTTTATATGCAGGTATTTGTGCGAGTGTGCAAGCGTGCTAACCTACGCATGCGACGAACATTGGCGAATAAGTGTAAAGTTCCCGGTAAACCGAGTCCAGAAGCCCATTTGAAATTTGTTTCTCGGTCGAAGCCAATTCACTTCAATTATGACACTAATGTCCATGACAAAAGTACGGACGTCATACTGAATCATGAGATCTATCCAATTTAGAAACAATCTTTAACTTGTTTGCCGTAAGGATCCTGAACAAACGGCGATTGAAAAGCGGAATAATCAAATTTCACAACACGCAGGAATATTTGTTCAATCACCTTCTTTTCTCTCATCTAAGTTGTGTTGTCCTTCTATATAAGCTGATTTCTTTTTTTTTCTCCACCCCACTATCCCTGTGAACAGCCGTTCTAGTCACGATAAAGACGTTATCTCGCTCTCGGTCTGCTGTTCAGCATGCATTTCAGGAATATCTAAGGCTGCCATCACTACTATAGAAGAATTGAGCCAACGAAAGAGTCTCTCAGTGAGTGTTTGATCTGTAGATATAACCGTTATATCTCCTAATAACACGCTGCCATCTTAAACGACGTAAGAAACATTAAATAAAACAGTCGTGCACACCATACTTCAAAAGTAGACGGCAATTTCAGAGCTAGAATGGCCTTTATCATTGGCCAGCTAGATCAGGCTTAACTGCGGCAAAACAACAGCTCTTGTGGGATTTGCTCGAGAGTTTAATCAAGTAATATATACACTCCAAACAAATATTTATTGTTAAAACAATGTGGAATTGCTCACTTCTAGAGTGAAATGCTTGTCGGAGAGATTTGCTTACTAAACAGCCACAGCTATTATCTTCTTTTGTCATCTTTTACTTGTTTCAATCATTGGACTGCGACCATACTAGTGTACTGCTTTGCAGACCTCAGTGATTCTTTTACTTTTTAAGCGTGATATTTATTCTACCCTCTCTTTTACCCAACTAAGAATTTACCTGCATGTAAACAAACAAACAGAAGTTGTGAAGCGTTGACTACCTAATCACAGATACAAAGATATTCACACTCATAGACACATACACACACATATATACGTATGTATATATATATATATATATATATATATATATATATATATATATATATATATATATATATATATATATATATATATATATATATATATATATATATATATATATATATGTATATACGTATATAGCGAGGGTATTAGAGGTACTGGTATCCAGAAGACCCAAAGAGTGACAGGTAACGCTAAGTAAGTCCTATGCACACACCGTAGTTAAACACTTGGTTCGATAGTGATACGAGTGAGGAGTCTAATGTGGTTTTGTATAAGCAGGCATATATATATATATATATATATATATATATATATATATATATATATATATATACATATATACATATATATATGACAAAATGAGATAACAAAGCCAAGACTGGGAGGAGTTTTCAGGACATTTATAAGGAAAAAGATATAGATATAATCTTACAGCTGTTTGTGGGATATTATGGATATCCCTTCATTCACCCCACCCATACCTTTTTTCTAGCCATCCCTTAACGCAGCCCTATCATATCACTCCTCACATATCTCACACTAATCTATTCCTTACCTTCTCATCACTTCTTATCCCTCCCCTCGCATCCTTCCCTCATATTATCTTGACCACCAACTAACACTCCTTTTCTCACTTCTTTCACTCTTTCTTCAGGTTTTTCACTCATTTCACTTTTTCTCTCTTTTCTTTTTTCTTTTTTCTCTCTTTCTTCCCCTCATTTTCTCTAATATATAAATATATATATATATATATATATATATGTGTGTGTGTGTGTGTGTGTGTGTGTGTGTATGTATGTATATATATATATATATATATATATATATATATAAACATATATATAAACATTATTGTTCCTAAAACTCTCAACGAGATATATTTAGTAGCAGTAATTTAAAGTAACGACTATTTGCCAACCTAATGTGCTGACGAAGAGAAATAACCCTTGGACCGTATGGTCTACAGATACTGCGTTGTGGTAGGTGGGGTGTGCTAAGGTCTTCTGTTCGAAAATATAATGACACAGATCGTGTGTCGTATAGGCAGCTGGAGACGAATCCTTCTGGGGCTAAACAACAGTAGCATTCGTCCCAAATGGGGCTGCCACATTAGATTGGCAAAGAATCGTTACCTGATTTATTTATATGTATAAGGATGATAATGTCTGTCTGTCTGTCTATCTGTGTGTTCCTCTGTGTATCTGTTTGTGCGAATCCCTGAAACTCGAGAACTACATAACCGATTTTATTCAAATTTCACACATGCCCAGAGCAATCTCTTATATCTTCCACTATTTCAGTATTACATGTCAAAAGTGAAACAATGATATCTCTTTATTGTATTGTCAGATAATTTCACTTTAATAGTTTCACTATTAATACTGAAACTATTAAAGTAAAACTATGATCTCACATATATACAGGTATAGTAAAACTATGATCTCACATATATACAGGTATACGTACATACGTACGTACATACATACATACATACATACATACATACATACGTACATACTTACATACATACATATGTATATATATATAACTGTATCTATAGCTGTGACAGTATAGATGCATATGTAATAGGTACACACACACACTCACACACACACACACACACATATATATATATATATATATATATATATATATATATATATATATATACACACATATATACATGCATACATGTATATTTATATATATACATACATATATACATATACATACACACACACAGATATACATATGCATATAGATGCAGATGTGGCTGTGTGGTAAGAAACTTGCTTCTAAAACACAAGGTCCTGGGTTCAGTCACACTATGTTGTAAGTTGGCATGTGTCTTCTGCTATAGCCTCAGGCCAACCAAAGACTTGTGAGTGGATTTCGTAGACAGAAAATGAAAGAAATCAATCCTATATATATGTATATATGTAAGTGTATTCGTATGTCGTTGTCTCTGTGTTTCTTCGTCATCACTGCTTGACAACTGGTGTTGGTTTATTTACATCCCCATAACTTAACTGGTTTTACAAAAAGGAACTGATAGAATAAATACCAGGCTTATCAAAAAAAAAAAGCACCGGTGTTGATTCATTCGACAAAAAATTCTTCAAGGTAGTGTCTCATATTTTTGCTTGCCCACTCAATTAAATATATGAATCTATCTTTCTGTGTGTGTGTGTGTGTGTGTGTGTGTGTGTGTATAATACACACACATTTACATGTATGTATATGTGCATATGCATATCTATTATATAAAAGTCAATGTCTTTATGTGTGTTCGTGTGTTACTTATACATTCGAAAGCAACTACACCGATCCTAATGAAATTAGGAAGGCAAAATCCAAGCCTAGGGAGAGGAGTAATGCTGCATGCTTCATACAATTTCATGGACCAAAATTACTGAATGGTTCCTTATGATATTTTGACCTTAGATTCAATGCATAAGGGCGGGTATAATGCAGCGTGTTTGGTTTGAATTTGAGGTGGCTTAAAGGGGGCGAATCCCCCACCTCCATGAAATTTCATAAATTTTCGATGTTGATGAAATTTCAGGCATAGGCAATTGACACACACCAAGAAGTATTCCCAAAGTTTCCGCTTCGCATGAGGATTCTAAGACTCCCTAATCGGGGTGGGGCCTTAACTCCCAAATTTTAGTAATTTTTTTATGATCCGGAACTAGCTCAAAAGTACTGAACTGAACTTTATGAAATTTGGAAATTATATTCTACGCATAAGGACTTATGTAATGCAGTATATCTTTGAAAGTGAGGAGGCATAAATGAGGCAATAACCCCCATGAAAATCCATATATTTTTGCTGTTGATGAAATTTTAACCATAGATATTAAACACAAATGAATTAATATTTCTAAAATTTCAACTTCTTAGAAGTTAGTAAGATCCCTTAATGGGTGCTTAACACCCATAATTTAGTCATTTTTCCTAAGCCAAGACGAATACAAGTGTACTCTTGGAAGCTGTAGGGTCACCCGAGCATAAAGGATGAGCGTTATTTGTAATTCAATGGTACAACAGTGTAAGACTTTGCTTTGAGGTATACTTACATTGTGATTTCTGCAATGTGGTGCATAAGTTGTCAAGTAAAGGAGAGGCATCTTTGCCTCCACAGATTCAGTTGCAAAGTGTTGAGTAAATATATTCAGTTTCAGACCTCCTTTGAATCTTTGTATTACCATTTGGTCAGATATAGTCCCCAAATGATAACATTGACTTCAAGGCCTCCCCAGATAAGTGACTCGTTATTCAAAGACATTTATAGATTGCAAATTTATATTGTGCAGTTACCTATCGTCATAGTGACTATTGGCAAACTCCAGAAGTGAAACTTTCATTTCCCCTTAGCCCTCACGTCACACAATTGCTATAGATCCGTAATGCATCTTACGACTGTGTCCGTCACCTATATGGTGAGGAATCCTAAATTGGCAAGTGGTAACGGCTAGGGTAGGGTAGCTGATTGCTTATTGTGATCATGTCTTTTAGTTTCCTGTAGCTTTGCTCTTTTACAAACCCATTGAACATACATATATTTCCGATTTCAAAGAAATTTGAACAGCAGATATAAGACCCAAGTTAAAAAGATTCCCAATAAGTCAACTTCTCTAGTTGACTTTAAGACACCCACTCCCAATAGGATCCTTAACTCTCACATTTTTGAGCTCCATGAGCTCCATTTTTCAGGAGCAAAAACATTTGAACATGTTCCACGAGATTTGAATTTTGCAATCTAAAGATGAGTAGTATGGGATAAATGTGTCATGATTAGAATTTTTGTTAGGGTGTGTAAGAGGGAAAGAACTCTCATTAAAAGTTTTAAACTGCAATTTTGATGAAATTCGAATCATAGATTGCAGTTCATTAGATAAAATATAAAAGAAAAGTCTAATTCTTTAATTCCACGTAACACGGGCAACGCCGGGTATCTCTGCTAGTGTGTGTGTGTATGTATATATATATATATATATATATATATATATACACACACACAACGGGTTTCACCAGAGTTTCCGACAACCAAATTCTCTTCGAAACCATTCGTTAGCGCTGGGCTACAGTAGAACACACTTGCCTAAGTTGCCGCGCAGTGGGAATGAACTCGAAACCATGTGGTTTCAAAGCAAGCTTTTTTAACCACTCAGCCGTGTCCGCACCTATGGTCATTCTTGTTAGGCTTTGAATAAAAATTACACGCAGAAACTTAGATGAGAATAGGTTGCAATATCGACTTTATGGGAATACATACTGGTATAACTTACTTAATACATATCGCTTGACATTACATATTCTACTTTTGAACGTGATATTTTGCTTGTTATCTGACTGCTTTAGAGGTCAGAAGCTAAATGTTCAGATGGCTTGTACTACACAATCATAACAAGTATTTAATGAAATTGGAAAATCTTAATGAGATATTAATGAAATTAGAAAGGAGAAACACTAAGCCAACATTGATAAAATTCAGCAGCAGCAAATTCTATGATAAACCCAGTACTAGTTGCACAGCTAAAATCATTTTAGACATTTGGATTTGAGACTCGGAATAAAAAGATCTGCCGTAGACAAAAGATGTTGACTGAATATTATAATTGAAACTGAAGTGTCCAATTAAGATACAATACGTACAGTGCATAACCATTTGTTGACATGTTGATAAAGAAGCACACACACATAATACATTGTGCATATATACACACATACAAACATATACAAACACAAACAAAGATGTGTATATATATATATATATATATATATATATATATATATATATATATATATATATATATATATATATAAATAAATATATATATGTAAATATATATGTATATATGTATATATGTATATATGTATATATATATATATATATATATATATATATATATATATATATATATATATATATATATATATATATGTGCGTGTGTGTGTAGATATAATATAAATGATATATAAATATATGCATATATCCATACGTATATGTACATACCTACATCTATATGTATACATACATACATACATACAGGACATAACGAAAAACCGCTAAACACAATGAGAAATGAAAACAGAAAAACGAAAACAGAAAACGAACTTTTTCGAACAACGAAAAAACGAACAGAGAAACGAGACATGCAATATAAAGAGTATAACCCTTCGATAGTTGTCCCTGTTCCATCTACTCCGCGTTTCGAAGGCAAGGACAATACGCGACTTCGTTGGAATAATCCTTCCGCAAAGCAAATTAAATAAAATTTCTAATGACTTGTGGAGAGTGAAAGTGTTAACAATAACAGGACAGTGAGAACAAGACAGTAAAAACAAGCAGTGAGGGCTGTTAAGCCAAGACAATAGAAAAATTATTATTTTGAACGCTAGATAGACGTGCATGAGAGAAGAGACAGAAACAACACGTCTTTTCTATAGGAAGGCATTGAACAGAAAGAGAAATCCCCTTTCGTCACGTGTTTGTGACGAGAGGATAAAGGAGGAAGAGTGAGAGGGAGAGAGAGAGAGAGAGAGAGAGAGAGAGAGAGAGAGAGAGAGGGAACGGTGAAAGAGAGAGAAGAACAGGGAAAGGGTGGGAGAGAAAAACAGAAAGGAAGAAGAACAAGAGAGGGTGAGAGACAGACAAGGAAGAAATAGCAGTAGAGTGCGGATTGTAATTATTAAGATAAAACTTACTTGGAAAAGGATGCGTGGCGTTCGATCATATAATAATAATTATATATATATATATGCATATATCCATACATATATTTACATACCTACAGCTATATGTATACATACATGCATACATGGGTACAGGACATCAAGAAAAACGTTAAACACAACCGAAAACAGAAAACGATGTTTTTTCGAGCAACGACGAAAAAAGCAAACAGAGAAACGAGACATGCAATATATAGAGTATATCCCTTCGTCAGTTGTCCCTGTTCCATCACCTCCGCGTATATATATATATATATATATATATATATATATATATATATATATATATATATATATATATATAAAATAATTTAAGGATTGGAGAAAACGCATGTTATAATTGCATACTTTATTCCTACATATGTTTCAAAGGATTACAACCTCTGTGATCCATAGGGATCTTTGATATTAAAATTGTAACCTTCTCACTCAAAATTTCAAGGAGTTCCAGCCATAAAAACAGGAACTAAACCACAGTTATTTTGTGTTCTTTGCTACATTGGTTTCTATTAACCCATTTATTCTATCAGAAGAATTTTTATTCATTAAGATAGAAGAAATACACATAATTATATATATATATATATATATATATATATATATATATATATATATATATATATATATATATATATATATATATATATATATATACAGGGTGCTTAAGATATTTGAGGAGATATTTATGTTTATCAAAAAATGCTATGAGGATAAACAATAAAGCCACCCTCAGTTTCAACACCTGCTTCTATATGAGATCTACATCATCTACATGCTCGAATCAAGTGGTCCTGGTTAATGTTGGACATTACTCTGACTATGGCAGCTTTCAAAGAATCTTAGGTGTTAGGGGCGTGTTCATTGACCTCTCTCTCAACAACTCTCCACATGTAGTAGTCCAATGTATTGAGATCTGGGGAATTAGGAGGCCAAATATTATGGGTTATGCGATCATGAAAATTTTCAACCATCCATTCTGGTGTTACTAGAGCCATGTGTGATTGTGCAGAGACTTATGGAAACACATATGACCTTCCATTGCATACAGTGTTTATTCAGGAGTTAACAATTATTTCCAGGATCTCAATGTAGGCAGCAGAGTTAACTCGATGGTTTTGCGGAAAGAAGTAAGGAAGCATCACATGTTCTTGATTGCTGACAACCCCTAAAACTATGACTAATTGCAGGAAATATTGTATGCTTAACACTTGGAATTTCAGAAGAGTCTGCACATAACCATCTGTCTATTCTTCTGTTAACGTTTTGATGTTGGTCGATGTTTTTGTCATTTGAGAAAAACCAAATCAAACTTCTGCTAGATTTTTCAGTTTGTTTAAGAGCCTTATTGATCTGATGTAGTAGTTCTTTTTTGCTTTTCTGACAAATTGACCATCCTTCAGCATATAAGACTTATATCTGATGACTTCGTGGACAATATTTCTGACTGTTCCTTCTGACACATGGAGACCGTTTGCAATTGACCTCATGGACACACTGGCTTTGTAATCAATGGTCTTTTGAACTTGTTGGATAAATTCAGGTGTTTAGAATGCTTTTTTATGCTTTGATACTGGTGATTCCTTTCCATCTCCAGTCTGTAGATCCTTACAAACTTTGTAGACGAAAGATCTGGCAACTTTTAAAAATCGTGATATTTCTAAATCGGTATGTTCAGACTTTATAACCACAATAGCCGCATGCCTCTTCATTTCCTGAGTAAGCTGAGCGCCTACCATTATTATTTTCTGAAACAAAGACTATACAGAGTTAGCAAAAAATGCAGCAATGACCCCAAAATGTTGTAGAATATAGAACAGCGGAAGACACAAGTTACAAAGGAATGGAAGCAATTATATATATATAGAAGTATAGGAGTCATCTAGTAGAAGTAGGGGCAATATTTTAAACTTGTTTCTTATATATATATTTGTATAATATATACACTGCATATATATATATATATATATATATATATATATATATATATATATATATATATATATATATATATATATATATATATATATATATATATATATACGTATGTATGTATGTATATAGTTGGAGTTTACAGGAAAACAAAAAACGAAAACAGGTGTATAAGCAACAAACAGGTGTATTAGTTTAACGCTCGGGAAATGAGTCTTTTACGTTTCGAGTCTACGCTCTTCAACAGAAAGGAACACGAGAAAATAAGCAGGGAGAGAGGAAAAATAAGGTGAAATAATGTATCGATCTCATCAGTGGGGAGATGAATAAAACATTAACAAGCCATATTTACAAATGTAAAAAGGGCTTATTCATGAACACTGTTAGTTATAATCTCCTCTCTGGTAAGATTGATACAATATTCCACCTAATTTTTCCTCCCGGATTAATTTTAATGTATCCATCGAAACATATATGTCGGTGATATAAATGATTTAAATAACATCTGGTACGTTTGTCTCCATTTTTCCATTTCTCCTATATATATATATATATATATAAAGAGAAAGTGTATATATATATACTCTTTCTCTTTTACTCTTTTACTTGTTTCAGTCTTTTGACTGCGGCCATGCTGGAGCACCACCTTTAGTCAAGCAAGCCGACCCCAGGACTTATTCTTTGTAAGCCTAGTACTTTTTCTGTCGATGACTTTTGCCGAACCGTTAAGTTACGGAGATGTAAACACACCACCTTCGGTTGTCAAGCGATGTTGGGGAGACAGACGCAGACACACAAACATATGCACACATACATATATATATATACATATATACGACGGGCTTCTTTCAGTTTCCTTCTACCAAATCCACTCACAAGGCTTTGGTCGGCCCGTGGCTACAGTAGAAGACTTGCCCAAGGTGTCACACAGTGGGACTGAACCCGGAACCACGTGGTTGGTAAGCAGGTCACTTACCACACAGCCACTCCTACGGCTATATATATATATATATATATATATATATATATATATATATATTGATTAACGAGGAAAGATCCGGAGAAATAGTTACCAGGGTTGGCAAATGTCGCATAAGCACTTAAGATATTAGTAACCACACATACATGGGTAATAATTCCAAGGAGAATTGAGACGTGTTTTTGGGAGCATAAGGGAAATGGAAAATGGAGAGACACGTACAAGATATTATTTAAATCATTTATATCACCGATATATATGTTTCGATGGATACATTAAAATTAATCGTGGAGGTAAAATAAGGTGGAATAATGTATCAATCTCATCAGGGAAGAAATTAACAAGCCATTTTTACAAATGTATAAACGACTTATTAATGAACACTGTTAGTTATAATCTCATCTCTGATGAGATTGATACAATATTCCACCTTATTTTCCTCCCGGATTAATTTTAATGTATACATCAAAACATATATGTCGGTGATATAAATGATTTAAGTACCATCTTGTGTTTGTCTCCATTTTCCATTTCTTTCATATATATATGTGTGTGTGTGTGTGTGTGTGTGTGTGTGTGGAGGTGCAATGGCCCAGTGGTTATGGCAGCGGACTCGCGGTCATAGGATCGCGGTCTCGATTCCCAGACCGGGTGTTGTGAGTATTTATTGAGCGAAAACACCTAAAACTCCACGAGGCTCCTGCAAGGGGTGGTGGCGAACCCTGCTGTACTATTTCACCACAACTTTCTCTCATTCTTACTTCCTGTTTCTCTTGTGCCTCTAATTCAAAGGGTCAGCCTTGTCACACTGTGTCTCGCTGAATATCCCCGACAACTACGTTAAGGGTACACGTGTCTGTGGAGTGCTCAGCCACTTGCACGTTAATTTCACGAGCAGGCTGTTCCGTTGATCGGATCAACTGAAACCCACGTCGTCGTAAGCGATGGAGTGCCAACATGTATGTATGCATGTATGTATGTATGTATGTATGTATGTATGTATGTACGTACGTATGTATGTACGTATTCGCGAGTTCACACGTGCACATACAATATGTTATAATGATAACTTATGCGTCGATAAATTATATTTACTAATTTCACAATTTAACACCTCGATTTGTTGCGTGCAACCAATTGAGTCCAGGTGGAAGTTTTCTGATGTATCAAATAAAATTTTATTTTTTTGCCTATTTTTTCCGATAAATTCTGCTGAGTTGCTTTTTAATTTTTTCCTTTATATTTCAAATGTTAAATGTAATCTGTTGTGTGTAAGTGATGGAAACCTTAATCTTTGTCACGCTCATTATATAAGTCAGATTATAGAAATTTCGTGAAATAAAATTCAATAATATTTAGAACAAACCTTATCTAACTACTGACCAGGAATCACTAAATCTTGAGGCTAACACTCTCTCAGTTGAGCTATTTCCACTATTTACCGACAGTATAGTAATTCTTAGAAATATATTGTTTCTAACAGTTGAATTCTAAGTAGATGAAGCTATAAATAATGCTTTGTAAATATTGAATTTAAAAATGCATTTTATAGAAAATTCCGATGGCTCCGATGGGTTTTTTTAAAAGGTTTTTTAATATAATATTTACACACTATGATATACAACCGTATCTGCTTAGAGTTCAATCGTTAAAAGTGAATTATTTCACATAATTTGGAGTTTACTGAATTCATATAACATGAACAATATTTTTAGTTATTAAAATGAGAATATTATATGAAATTATACCATATATAATGTGTTAAATAAGAAATGGAGTAAAACAAGTGCATTCAAAATATGCTGTGGTTTTATATTATTTTATATCTTTCATTTAGTTTTTCTATTTGTCTGAAATACACGAGAATAAAATAACAGGTCCTTTGTACTTTTTTCAGGCACTCCCTTCAAGACCAAACGCTTCTATCCACAAATATTTCAGAATTTGCTCAACGCACAACAATTCCGCTGATGCTAGCACTATTTCTTTCTAACACTATTTCTTTCTAACACTATTATTCAATAATATAGCTCGTGATATACAAGTGACATGATTGCCATGACAGTAAAGTATTTCATTGTAATTTATCGACTACTAATGAACTGAGAGGACACGACAGCTCTAAAGTTTATTTATAGCAAATGACAGAACGCCAGCTTCAAGGTTCGTCATCTATTAGATATAACAGTAATTTTTGTTCTCAAAACACTGCTACCATCTTAAAATATGAAAATGCTCCCCCCCCCCACCAAATACAAACACACTAGCAGCACACATACATATAAAATGTAGATATGTATATACATTCTTACATACACACACGCACACATACACACACGCACACACACGCACACATGTACACACAGAGACATACACATACATGCATAAAGACGTAAAGACAGGAGGTATGAGAAGTGAATATATATCTATTTAACCACATGACTTCCATAGTATTACAGCCATTTCGGAATCTCATTCATGTAGTGTTAATTTCAGTATGCATGAAATTATGCGCATTCATTTAATTTAATGCGTAAGTACAGCATAATACAATTGTGTATTCACAAATTAATACAAATATGGAGAGCCATAATGTTTACATTATGTCAGCCCTGTCGATAAAATGCCAATGCTACATGCTGAGATATTCAGAAAAGAATAAAATCAATGTTACCCACACATACTTTCGTGATAAACTAAAGTTATATTCTGGCAACATGCTCCACATCAAGAGATAATTAGAGCCAGTCACAACATTCTCACGAAACATTGAATTGGTATTTTTGTAAGATAAATACTCATACATGATAGTCAACTGCGGAAAGATTGACGACCAGACAGAGAACATGTACCGCAATGGCTTGTCTCTCTTCCCCCTATCTCTAATGACGAAAGCTACAAGTATCTTGGAATCGATGAAAATGTTGCATAGGTTGGTGCTGTGACTGAAGCCAGATTAACAAAAGAGTATTTCTGTAAATTGCGGAAAACACGGAACTCATAGATGACTGCATTTAACAAGATCATATCTCACAATTCTTTTGCAGTGTCAGAGGTAGTAGCAACGTTTGGGATACTGGACTGGATACTCGACGAGAATCGCAGCCTCGACATCAAAACCAGAAAGGTACAGACCACCACCGATAAATTCCACATTAACAACGACAACGATGGGGGGTGGGGTTATGTGAGACGCAGTGATGGCAGTAGAGGCTTAAGGTAATTCCAAATAGCTTTTGAATGTCGCATTGTGTCACTCAGGCAACACCTGCTGTAAAGAAAGAAACGTGTAATTCCCATGCATGCTCAGAAGTGAGATCAACAGCATCTTCAGAATTGGAGAATAACTACTGTGAAGATACTCTGAGCATACAACTGTCTCATGTGAACTAAGAGAGGCTGGATTGGCCTTCATAAACTGAAGCTTGGAGGAGAAGTAGACATCACAACAGTAAAAAACAATGCACGGGTACATATCCTGCAAGTGATAGTGTAACAACAGCATTGGCAGGAAGAGTTGCCTCTCAAGGACCTGTGATAGATGCATTAAATACCTCTTAGAAGGATATGCCATCGTCATCCAGGAACAGGACATAGATACTAAATACATAATAAAACGACAGGGACAAAGATACCACCAAATCTCCACGTTTTGAGAGAAAATATTGGCTTTACTATAGTAATGAGGTAGATATCACCCACAACATCATCAGCTACTCCAAAATGGTTATTAGTCACTACCTGCACCTGAGGCATGCCACACAGCAATGTTATCTTAGCGTAGCAACTTTGATAGGGTACACCAAGACAGAAAATATTATTTAAAAAGGCCTTCATTTGTCAACGCTAACGGTGCATGTGTGGAGAAAAGATTTTGAGCTAGACTGGGTGTTATCCATGTTTTCAAATCTCCACGATACGGAAGATTTCAGTTATCAGAAAGCAAAAATGCTGACCACCTAACAATTTCGCCAATCCATCACCTTGGGTGAGTAATTTATTTATCGACCTCGAAATAATTGAAGACAATGAGATCTCGTCGAGATTTGTACTCAGTTCTCAGTGCGTGGGATGAAATTTCGTTTCGTTAACGTCTAGATTTATCCACATGTAGGGCAGCAGAACTGGCCGGTTACTGCGCATATATTACGTTGAAGCAACTCTTAGTTGTCACTTGTTGGTAGTATACTCTATGTATATACATTTAGACACAGTCATCTATGTATGTATATGTGTATGAATGTATGTATGTATGTGTGTATGTATGTATGTATGTATGTATGTATCTATCTATCTATCTATCTATCTATCTATCTATCTATCTACGAGCTAATTTGTTCACGGAAACCGCTCGTAAAGCAAATACTTGTGAAGTAGAGCAATAATTTCCCATAGTAGTAATGTTATAAATCATAATTCCCTCCCAGCAAAACATTTTACCTGTAAAATTTATAATACTCGTAAATGAAGGGCAATAGAACAACAGTAGAATGCAAAGTGTTTTATGTAAAGTATAAAGACTATCAAGATCATTTATAATAAAAATATTATATTCGTTTTATGAATCCCTTCCACTCGGACTAGACTCGCGTACACCATCACTTGTAGACGCGATAGCCGATTCACAAACACTCGTAGACGGACTTGTAGATTTCATTTTAACTAGCAAGTCAAAAGTTGTTTGCTTAGAAGAAGCTTTTCTTCGCTCACAGAAGCATTTGTTATGGCAGTAAAAACGTTCACACTTCTTTCAAAGTTTATATTTATTATAAAATAAAACTTGTAAACCCGGAGTTTTGCTAAGCGAGATCTCGTAAAGTGTGGTATTAATGTATGTATGTATGTTTATATATATATATATATATATATATATATATATATATATATATATATATATATATATACATACATACACATACATAAACACACACACATAAACATCAAACATATGTATATGTATATGCATCGATAGATACACATACACATTGGTACCAAATCCAAAATAAACCGTAGATCCAACACAGGGATGGATCCTAGAAGGACACTATTGAGAGTCAAAATTCACAACTGTTTCAGCAGCATTTAACTGAAGTATTGTTAGATTACATTATGGCAACAAGCGGCCCTCGGGAGGTGAATTTCAAAAATATAAGCAGATAAAGCAGAAACAGAAGATGACAAGCTCCAGAATCGAGCTAGTAATTTTCTATTTCTAATTTACCTATTTACATGTTTAAAATTTACTTGACCATGGTGTATTGTTGCTTTGATGTGATCTAATAGCACATCAATAAAAATGTTACCGAAACAGTTGTTGCGAAGTTTGAACCCCACGTGTTTTCTTTTGTATGGGGGTGGGGATGTGTGCGTATATATATATGTATATATATATATATATATATATATATATATATATATATATATATATGAACATTTTGCATTGGCACGCAACTCTGCATGCACGGTTCCTTCTAGCTGTAAGACGCGTAAGTTAATGGATGTGAGTTATCCGTGTTATCCCCGGGCAAACTATACACGTAGAGATAGTTATCGTTTGGTTTTGGTTTAAAAGTTGAAAGTGGACTAACCCTTTCATGTCCCACCAACACATAACAACACCTTACGTGGGTGAAGAACTTCTTTAACCTAAGATGTTGGTGTTTCTCCTTTCCCTACCCACTGTCTTGGACGCTTGA
Organism: Octopus bimaculoides; assembly: GCF_046866305.1. Taxonomy (NCBI): domain Eukaryota; kingdom Metazoa; phylum Mollusca; class Cephalopoda; order Octopoda; family Octopodidae; genus Octopus; species Octopus bimaculoides. Next base: position 77,331,040 of record NC_142928.1, on the reverse strand, counting down.
CATTTTTATAGAGAACCCATTTCTCGTCACCAGTCACTTATTCGGGCCAAAAAAAGGTTCATTCGTGAGATGTCACAGCAAAGTAGAGCATACATTTACTCTCTACGCGCGATTAGACTCGGGAAGTTTGTCAGGAACACATTGACCTAATTTGCTGACTCTTGCGATAGCACGTATCTGTCGATAAATGATTGAATAACCAAATCCAAGCTTCTGTGCTAGTCCCTCAACTAATACGATGGGATTTTGTTCCACCAGAGTTTTCCAGGACCTCCTCGTCAAGCTCTACAGATCTTACAGAACGTGGCTCGTCACCTCGGCTGTAGTTTCCGACTTGGAATTTCTGGAACCACTGTTGATGCTGGCTTACGCTTATTGTCTGATCCCCGTATTAATATTCCTCACACTTTCCGTTGCGTCGTTGCCTTTATTAAACGCATAAAACAAAATATGCCGGATATGCATCTTTGTCACTTTCATTACAGCTTTGAAAAAAATAACTGCTAAAATCAAACTGCACCCTTCAAAACTTGCACTAAGAATAAGTACAAGGTAAAATTACTATCTGCTTTTATAGCAAATTGATGTAGGTAGTTTTATCCCGTCCCCCTCTGACTTTTAGTTCGTGCAATTGAAAACACCGCATCATTTATGAGATGACCCAATACACACTCACACACAACCACCCGCGCACACACACAGACACACACACACACACAGACACACGCACACATATTTACATTATTTACATTTACAGATATTTGTCATCATCTTGTTTGTTATTAACACAACATTTCAGCTGATATACCCTCCAGACTTCATCAGGTGTCTTGGGGAAATTTCGAACCTGGGTTCTCATTCCCAAGGTATTTTTCGATATTATTATTATTATTATTATTATTATTATTATTATTACTATTATTATTATTATTATTCGTATTATTATTATTATTATTATTATTATTATTATATCGAAAATTACCTTAGGAATGAGAACCCAGGTTCGAAATTTCCCCAAGACACCTGATGAAGGCTGGAGGGTATATCAGTCGAAACGTTGTGTTAACAACAAACAAGATGAGGACAAATTTCCTTCAAATGTAAATAATGTAAATAACGTAAATAATGTACATACTTCCTCATCTCTTAAACATATATATATATATATATATATATATATATATATATATATATATATATATATATATATATATATATATATATATATATATATAGGGATGACCACTAAGTGGACATCCATTATGCTATGCAGTGAACTATCTCCTGCAGAATTATTTCCGATATTTGGCGCGCCAAAACGAAGACATTTGAAATATAACCCCAATGTAATTGGTTGAATTATATACATGTCTACATTTATACGGACGTCTCGGGTATAGTTCTGCATATTATATTGAAAAGAACGATCGTACTGATGAGCTATTGACTATTACGTAAGTAATTTTCGTTAATAGCGAAACCGATCTACGATTAATTCTTTATTTTGTATATTTGCATTTTTCTTGCTCACTTACTTTCTAGTGTTTGCTGAATTTTCTTGAGAACAAACTTTTCTTAGTGATCGGATCGTAGGTGATATACTTCTAGCACAATGGATGTTCACTTATTCGTCATCTCTATTATATGTACGTAATATAATTTTTCTGAATCTTCAGATTTTTTCAATATGCTAGGCCATTGGTTTTAAATTGATATTAATCTAATTAATATTCAATTTGTCACCATTACTATTTAAATTATATATATATATATATATATATATATATATATATATATATATATATATATATATATATATATATATATATAGGTGAGAAAGTTGGTATGTGAAAGCACGTGGTTGGATGTATACGTGGTTTATATATATATATATATATATATATATATATTCATGCAAAAATGTTCAGTCGTGAGACTGTGGACATGCTGGGTCACCACCCGCCTTGGAGGATTTTCGTCGAACGAATCGACCCTAGTATTTATTTTTCTAAGCCTGTTAACTATTCTACTAGGTTCTCTTTTGCCAAACCGCTATGTTAGGCGGACGTAAATACGCCAACAGCGGTTTTCAAGCGGTGGTGGGACAGAATCAAAGATACAAAGACACACGCACAAAGGTATAATCATACGGCGACTTCCTTCAGTTTCCGCCTACCAAACTCTCTATTAAGGATTTGGTCCCTCCGAGTCTTGAGTAGAAGTCACTCGATCAAGTTGCCACGCAATGAGACTCAACCCGGAGCCATGTAGTTGGGGAGCATTTGTTTTTACCTCATAGCCACGCCTGCAACAAGAGAAGACATGTAGGATGAAGTGTCACTGAAGGGCTCAAAGGATGTGAGGAAAGTGCTTTGACGAAGAAACTAAAAATATAATAATTATAAAGCTGAAGAGATGACCAGCTATATAGTGCGTGTGTCTAATTATAAGTATAACAATATATATAACAAGTATAACAATATATATATATATATATATATATATATATATATATATATATATATATATATATATATAAAGAGAGAGAGAGAGAGAGAGAGAGAGAGAGAGAGAGAGAGAGAGATAGATAGATAGACATACAAATACATATATACATATTCATGTATATGTGGGTGTGTATGTCTACCTTTGTGCGTCTGTGCGCGCGCTTGAATAGGTATCATGAATAAGTATAAGTATCATTCGTATGTATAACAACCTGCTTTTGCGCCGTCGTTAGAGATGTCATGCTCACCCACCCATCCACCCATCTAAAACTTACTAATTTAGCTGTAGTGGAATCGTTGTCAGTAACATATCTTGTTGTGTACAACTCTACCAGATCAAAATATTCAAACGCATAACCACATTTCTAACTAGGAACTTCTAGCGTGTTAACTCACCGCTGCAAGGTAATCAAACACACTTCAGTGTTATAATTATGCCTCTACATCTATGCTTAACATTTCTGCGGTATCTACTAATGGAGAAATGCACTCTCTAAACTGGGTTTAACAAAGTTGCCGACTACAATAAGCCTAAGACTAAAGGCATTCCAGCTTTATTATACGATATGTCCTTTTAATGTTTGTGACGGTGGGCTTTGATTTGAGGGAGATTTGGCAGTTATTTCAAGCAAGTCTGGACAAACCACACTTCGTTGGCTATAACAGTATTGATTAATATATGTACGTAACTGAACTGCCAATTCATAAAGATCACAAGATTTAATCAAGGTTATTTCTTTCATTAATAACGAAAGGAGTAATAATATCATGTATGTGTATCTGGGAATTTG
>NC_142928.1:77312742-77317742 GCF_046866305.1 Octopus bimaculoides | reverse complement strand
AAATATACAGCCATAATAAAACGCATAAATATATATATGTACAAAATTACACAGCACCTACACATCCACAAATGTGTATACAATTTTTTGCAAATACGCATATTAGCACGTCTGTATTGTTATATGAATAGTAGCATAATTGCATATACCCGTATGGAAACAAAGTTAGCATTCATCTAATTCCTTACTTATCCATGTTATATCACATATAATATAATATATGTATGCATGCAAGCATGTATGAGCGTACAAATATACATAGATATGTCTGTCTGTCTATCTATCTATCTATCTATCTATCTATCTATCTATCTATCTATCTATCTATCTATCTATCTACACGTATGTTTATCTATCTATAACATATATGCATACATATGTGTTTGTGAGCAGTGTATGCGTGTGTGTTTGGTTGAACCCTATTTTAAAATCTATTCACATATGTATACAATCTCATAATTCATACCATTATGTAGACTAGAATGAGATCCTACTTATGGCTGTCTATATATGTACATTTATGTAAATAAATACAGACGTTCCTATATAGAGAGACACGTACGTGCATTATTATTTCCACATCTGAACTTATATTGATACACACAAATACATAAGCAAAATTATACAAACTCATCCATTAACACAAACCAGCAGGTTGAACCTTGTAAATAAGGGTCTGTCTTTTTAATGATTTACATGCGAAAATTATTGTTGCGCTGCCGAATGATTTAAACAAATGATGATCTACACGTCGTGAGGAAGCGTTTAAATGGTTCCTTGTTTACTGTCATATAACGTCGTCCTCATAGGAAGAAAATACTATATCTTTGGCAGTTTTACATTTGGTGGGTTATTTAATAGTCTAAACACTCAATAAAATTTCAGTGCCTTATATATGAAGAATAGTTCTTTCGGAGAATTATTGACGTTTGGTGTCATGTTTTACCGAAGTATTTTTATGCTTTAGCTCCAATGTATGTTCTACGGGTTGTTGATGCCAAAACAGAGTCAGCCTTGCCAATACCTCTCAAAATGTATACATCTTGTTTTCATACCTCATATATCATTTAATAAGGTCGTGTAATTTATTTTATCTAACTTTCACAACATGTGGCTGTGATTGTAGTAGTTCATCTTAAAGGAATTAGTAGCCAAGCCAATGTTTGCTTTGAATGATTTCAGGATATAAACGGAGCATTTGTGAAGTATGCATTTTTTCTGGTAAGTGGAATTCACTGGTCATGTATTCGAGTTGTTACCGTTTTAAGTTGATGCTGAGTATTTGCTTAATTCAATATGAAAAATACTACAACAGCATAGAAGCGTGATGGGTTGAGAGGAGTTAAGAATGAGAGAGTAAGAAAGTTGCATTTCTGTTTAAAATCTATTAACGTCTATCATGTGGTGTGAAGTTTTCCATTATTAGCTTAAAAAGGAATGTTGAAGGGTTACTAATGTGATTTAAAGCAAGTAATATTTCTAGTCGTATTCATATTTAAAATATTGGCATTAGCTAGGCAAGTTAGTTATTCAATGTATATATATATATATATATATATATATATATATATATATATATATATATATATATATATATATATATATATATATATATATATATATATATATGTATATATATATATATATGAATGCCTGCATCAAGTAGGTGTATGGATATGGATATATTATATAAATTATATATGCGTATGTGTGTATGGACACTTGCGAGATTGCGTGAATGTACATGTATCTTTATATACATATGCCTGTTCGTTTTAATACGAACATGTTTTTGTGCATATGTGTGTGTATATGTGCATATGAGTGTGTATGTGTGTTAGTTTGTGTAAACAGCGTGTTCGGGATAAATTCGACAGTTTGCATAAAAGATTAAAGAAAATACAATATGTGGAACAAGCGTAAAAGTGTTTTTAAAAAAACAAAAGCACTATCATCTAAATTATGGCTGGGAGATAACAGTTTACTCAAAGCAGCGGCTCTTAGCTTCCATCACGGCTTCGAGACAACTTCGGAACCTGGCGCATGCATTCGTTGCTGTCTCTGGGAAGATCTTCAAACACCTCCTTATTCTTGGTTAATAGCTCGGCTTTGGTGTTACAGGCAGAGCGATCTATCTCAAACGCGCCCCACACAGAGTAATCCATGGTATTACAATCTAGAGAATTAGAAGTCTAGATATTGGGGCTGGTCACAGAAATACTCCGACAACACTTCTGAGACATTTGGGTTTCAAGGAGCACATTCTCCATTGCAGCTGTCCGTGTCACGTCTTAAAGCCTTTACAGTGTACACGGAGCATTTAACAGCAGTCCCGACGTCGGCATTTTGGTATTGGTGCGAATCATTACAATACAAATAACTCTTTCCCAATATACAAAGGTTTCAATTCTCCCATGTTAGGAAACAGTTTTCCAACTACTACTCTAATATTCCTGCTCTCCAACGCCCTTGGCTGTTCCTCAATATATCAAGCTGTACCTGAACAAAGAGACCTAAAATGTAACCAAGTTTAACCCGAACACCCTATATATATATATATATATATATATATATATATATATATATATATATATATATATATATGTATATATTTTATTTTCTTGTTTGGCCGTAAAGCCTTTTCTGTTTGCTTTCCTGTCTTGTTTTTTGTCCGCCACTACATTCCTCCATGGCTAGATTTAATTTGCGTATACAAATTTAATCTGCGGTCCATGGGATGAGCCGTTTTAACGATGCGTCCTGCCCGAAGCTCGTCGAAACGCCGGTGTTAAAACGTGGGTAGCTGATGAAGTAGAATGTTCTCTATGTGGCTCGTGTGTTTTCTCGTCTACGTTTGTTTGCAACGTCCTGTACCCAGATATGCACCTATACATACAGGTGGATGTCGGTATGCACATACCTGTACGTATATATGCATATACTCATTTACTATTTGTTTTTATATATACGCACGCACACACGCTCAAAAACACACACACACACAATTGCACATGTATGTGCGGGCAATCTTTGTAGATATTTCAAGAAAGATATTCATTTAAGTATTCTTGATTAACCGTTCACTTTGGGGAATTAAAATTTTTTTTTCTTCGCTTTCCAATAATTTCTAATACACATATTTTTTCTTCAATATTTATATTAATTAAATATATATTTACATTTGCTATCTTCGATTCTAATTAGATTCAGCAAAATAACATCAAATCAGATGAAGCTACATAAGTAAATTCTTTTTCTAATTTGGCCGCGAACGTTAAAAGAGCTAATCAAGAATTTTACGCACAGACACACACGCGCGTGTGTATATATACATATGTATTTATATATATATATATGTATAAAGATAGATATATAACATTAAATATATATGTGTGTATGTGTGTGTGTGTGTGTGCATATGCTTGTATATGTGCAAACGCTTACATGCAACTTACATATAAATACGTGTATCTATACATTTATAGTATCGGGGTGTACGTACTCAGAAGCATGTATTTATATATGTATGTAAGTATATATGCGTGTATATAAGTGTGTGTATATGTGTGTGTATGTGTGTGTGTGTATGTGTGTGTGTGTGTGTATACATACATGTATGTATATATGTACAGATATATATATATATATATATATATATATATATATATATATTCTTTTATTGTTTTACTTGTTTCAGTCAATTGACTGGGGCCATGATGGAGAACCTCCTTTTTTAGTTGAAGAAATCGACCCCAGGACTTATTCTTGTACTTATTCTATCGGCCTCTTTGGCGAACCGCTATGTTATGAAGACGTTAACACACTAACACCGGTTGTTAAGCGATGGTGGCGGGGGACAACACAGACACAGAGACACACACATAAAAACATGCATACATATATGTATGTATGTATGTATGTATGTATGTATGTATATTTATGCGACGGGCTTATTTGAGTTTCCTTCCACCAAATCCACTCACAAGGCTTTGGTCGGCCCGAGGCTACAGTAGAAGACACTTACCCAATGTGGCATGCAGTGGGACTGAACCCAGAACCATGTGTTTGGGAAGTAAGCTTCTTACCACACAGCCACAATATGTTTAACTTATTTCAGTCATGCGACTGCACCCATGCTGGGACACCGCCTTGAAGAAGTTTTGTATTTTCAGTCGAATGAATTCTGAGTCGATCGCAATACGTGTTTTTTAAGCAAGTTAATTATTTTATCCGGCGCTTTTTGCTAACCCGCAAAGTTACAGGGACGTAAAGACGCTAAAATTGGTCGTCTAGAGGTAGTGGGGACAAATAGAGATGGAAAGTCGCTCTCTCTCTCACACACGCGCGCGTACACACACACACATGCAAGCACACACACACACGCGCACACACACGCACAAAGTAGCACTGGACCCTGCTTCATGATCTTGTTAAGAGTGGCATGGCGTGCAAGGTGTCCAGTATTATGATGGTAGGCCAGTGGGTGGGACCGAAAGAATCCACTGTGGATCCGCAGCGTCATTCATTAGACTCACAGATTTGGAGACCAAGCGTAAGGGAAACGCCAATGGACAAGCATTCACTATTAAGCTGAGTGATGGCATTGCATTGAGCCAAGAGTCACTATAAAGCTCAGATATATATATATATAGTTTTAGGGAAAAGAACCAAGGTTCATGAACTCATCGATGAAAACAAGCAGTACTTCAACTAAGCGTTATACCATAATGAAACAAATTGTAAGGTGCAGTTGTGTTTGCGGCAGTACTTTCTTTAATATAGTGAAATGATTCAAATAGATGGAGCCGATGAAATTTCTGTGTTTTGGCCTTGGACTCTACATATGAGACGCCGATATATCGCTTATCAAGATGACCAATTCCTGATACAATTTATACATAAACACTTACACAAATACTTGCACATACAAGCGCTCGTTTATTTTTGTTTTTAATTATTTATTTGTTCATGTGTTTATACCTACTTCTTTATTTTGTGTT
>NC_142928.1:77247742-77307742 GCF_046866305.1 Octopus bimaculoides | reverse complement strand
TAAGAAAGTAAATATTGAGTCTGACATCAAAATTTTATCAGCAGTTCCTGAAGATCAACTATACTACACCATTGCATATACACACACATACACACACAGAATCACACAACCACACACACACACACACACACACACACACACACACACACACACACATACACACATGCACACACACACACACACGCACACACACACACACACACACACACATACACACACAAACACACAACCACACATAGATAAAACCCTTCAGCAGACATACACACACATCTATGTATGTAAGCATACACGTGTTTATATCGTTCTACAAGCAAAAATTATTAGATTCCTCCTCAGATTCCCATTCTTTTCTGGTTCAATATACCTCTTAAAGTAACAGAATGCATTCGATATCTTGATGACTATTACAACATATGAAATAGTTACTAAACAGTATTTAATGTTATGTTTGTTAGATATAGTTAGAATATTCTAGTATAATTATCAGATTTATAATATTATGTCTAAAAAATCTAATTAGTATTCATTTCAATGCGAATTTATTTAAAAATAAATCTGCTAGTCTAATCTTAATTTTGTTATAATTAAAAAAATCAGTATATATTTTATAAAGCTACAGGATTTAAATTTTGAATTTACTTAATTAAATATTATTAATGAGATGTCTGATACTGATATTTTTCATTAAATTTGTTGAGATTTAGGTGCAATATAGTTAGAACACACCTTGTTTTCTGGTTTTAATCGACTTCAATGCATAATAAATTTCTTATTGTATTACTGAAAACGGAAAACAAGATTCACACACACACATGTTGAAGCAAACATAATCATAAATTTAGAAACCAGTTGCTATCAATGCTGTTTAAATTTTTATATTTGATATCTAAATCATCAAAGCTCATCGTTGAGAAATTACTCTGAAAAACTATCAAAACTGAGATTGATTTCTTGCTCTTGCTAAAGCTCCGGGAATGTTTATTGTACTTATTGATTAGGGATTTCTGTAAAATTCCAGAATTGGATATTTTATTGATGTTTTAGAGATATCTGCTGATTTCTAGTTTAACAGAACTTAAATGTTCAATTATATATTTTCTCACTCGTTTAATACCACAAGGATTATCTTCATTTTTTAAATAGAATTTCAGTTAAGCTTGTGATTGAATTGAAGTTGCTATTTCATTTCATAATTTTCTTTTTGCAACGAGAACAGTAAATATATCACAATGCTCGGTAACAATTTTTTTCGTGAAGTTTTGAATCAATTATTCATAAAATATAGCAAAATCAAGAAGCTATTCAAAGCCTAACTGCAAATAATCGACCGAGAATTTATGCTTTTCCCGTTATCAAAACAAACACCGAAATCTTCTTTCTAATCACAAAAGCTTCCCTCTGCAGGTTTCCTTTTGATATCCATCATACATCAGTATTGTATAACACGTTCAAATGGCTTATAATATTATTCTGCTTGTCACAACGCGTGTTACGCATTTGAAGGGAAGTAACCTCAGTGTGACCTCAATTGTTATACTTATCTGCTATTGTCAAACTGACGGACAGTAAGACAGCACAAAGAAGGAAGAGGTAATAGCTGTTAATAGGAGAAGGCGGCAACTGTAAGAGAAATCGAGAGACATAAGTCGAATCTTTTGGAGAACGAAAGAATATTATGAAGAATTCTATTTTTATGAAAGTAGAAATAAGACACTTGAAATTTCTATGATTTTCGTTTCTTGACATTAAACCTCGACCAACGCTGTATGAAAAGGATTTTTCTTTCATAAAATCCGGAGAATTTTATCAAAATCAAAATATTTTCATTCAAGTTTCTGTGTGACTATTTACTTGAAAATCTTTCATATAAATGAAAGTGCGAGCAATGTTTCAATTCATTTCTTTAAAACCAGTCTTACAATCCTGGAATTGGAATCAGTCATAGTAGAGAAGCGTTAGTATAAAAAATATTGATTTATTCTATTTAATTTTCTCTTCTGAAACAAATCCGAAATTAACTTTAAAATATATTAGGTGTTCCTTATTTCATTCTGTAGTGCTGAGAAAACAAAATCTTTCTGAGAACATTATTATGGAAGACAAAGCTACAATATAAGAATGATAAGCTGGAAACTAGCTTTCTTGCATTTTTCTATGACGCTATTACATGTTTTTTAAAAAATTAAACTTATTTATTTTGACACTAAATCACTGCCAAGCAAAATTTTACTGCAATCAAGATACAATGTTTAGCAACAATACAGCTTTTAAAAGTAATCAATATAAACATATACTACATGCTTACTTACAGTATAGGATTTCCTTTTGTATGCGGCACTGTGGTAGGAAGTGCATCGAGTGTATACATTTCGTTCAAAATATCTTCCTCGTTCATATGAACTCATCCATTTCAAACAGTTTTGCAAGAAGACATCTCAAAATTATATCTCAAGATGTATAACATTCATTAAAATGTTAAGGAATTTACTTGGACTCAATGTATATTTCCTTAAAACTTGACTTCGAATGACAGAACACAAGACGACATTCGAAGATACTTCTCTTCACTGGTAATTTAAGTATAACGACCACTGAACTGTGAAATTTGATTGAGTGTCTACAGATATACACCTCTTCCTTATATTTGTAATGTTAATTGTATTTTAAAATTTGATATGTATTTGAATTTCAGACGTTCTTCTACTTGTTTAGATCAATTTCACGCTGACTGAGCAAATCTATGATCAAACGATGAGTTCTACAGACACCGATCTTTCATTCTTGCAGTCTGTATTTCAGTGATTGGCTTGTTAGTAACCAATAATCAACGACACCATAAGACACGAAATGCATGAAATAAAATCACAAAATATAGTAGTCTGTAGTTCTTTCGTCTTTCTTTCTGATAGACTGCGCCCAGTGTCACATTTTCCTGTCAGACCATTTTTTTCTTACTTAAACAATAATATTACTTGAATGAGATTTGGTGGCTCATTATAACAGTTTGAATGACCATGAGTATCTTTTTTCGTTATAGCAATATTACATTCAATTACAATGCAACTTATTGATCGTAAGCTTATCACCTATAAGTTTCTTTCTTAATATTAGAATGAGCAAGATGATAGGTCGGAATATTGTCAGACTCCGTAGAACACCAGAAGAGAAACATAATGGTGGTATTTAATAATGCTTCTTTGTGTTGTAATATCATATCATAGCACGGCTAACAGTCATTCACCTTCCCCAGGTCGATAAAATAAAAGCTGGACGGTAGCTTTTCTAAAATATGAACCCTTGAGTATACGCTAGAAATCGTTATCATTGAATAAAGTAGATGGCAAACTCAATATATAATTGCCCAAAATACCTTACAGTATTTAGTTACATTCTTTTGAGCTTTACGTTCTTATCCCGCCTACGTCAGGTTTAACTGCTGCATTTTAGATAATTCAAGAAGTGGATACGATTTAACAGATTGCTTTCCTCTCAAAGTAAGTAGGTTTGTGTCTATGTAAGAAAACGCTAACAAAGAGATGTTGCTAATTCAAAGAAAAATCACATAGCTTCTGATAAGACAAAACTATACTATTTTGAAATTCGTTGTATCCCTTTATACAGATTTCACAGTTGGAGACGAAATGTTATTGAAGACATGTAGTGTTATTTGTCATTGCACCAAGGCGAAATTTTTGTCACCGAGTTAATCTATATATATAAAAGGCAGGATGTGTGTGCGTGCGTGTGAGCGTGTGTGTACGTGAATGTAATTTATGCACGTCCACAAATTAGCACGCATGTCGCTCCAATTTTAGGACATTCGTCATGACCCTATCTGCATTTTAGTCAACTTGTCAATTTTTTTTCTCTCAGAGGCACCCGCGTATAGCTGTAAAAATTGATTTTGAACCATAACTTTTACCAATTTTGAAGTTTGCTAACATGGCGAAGTGAAAAGTGTATGCGTGTGAGGGAGAGAGATAAATTGTGTGTTGATGTATGTGTGTGTCAAAGGGAGAGTGAAGGAGAGTTAGAGATTTTTTGCCAGCGTCTAACAAAAAAAAAAGTAAAGAAAAAGTGTGAGAGGGAGACAGAAAGCGTCTAACGAAAGAAAAGGTAGGTGTGAGTAAGGAAGACAGAGTGTTAGCGTAAAATGCATTTTTTTCTTAAACATGAGATATAGTTTCAAATATAGGATGTTTTTGAAAGATACTATATTTCATAATGAGATTATATATACTTTCTCACACAACAATTAAAATATATTTATTTTAAATCGTTCATCTTTCTCCCCCCTCTCACTCTCTCACACACACATATTTTGGGAGCGAAAGAGTTTTGTTTATATTTCACGCCGAAGAAAAAAGTTTATCGGCAATCTATTTATTTAACAACAATGAAACAAAGAGGTACGTAACAATTTGTCAGTGAATTACACAATATAAATGGGTAAAATTTCCGAGGCTTCCACCACACCCCAACCGGCTTTTCGGACCACAAAAAGGGTTTTGTAGCATATTAGCAGGCCAGGATATTTGATTCCACGCAAAAAATTCGATTTTTTTTTTCTTAGTGAAAATTGTGCTAGTGTTATCTAAAAATTTAGCTGGAGTTTTTCATGGTAAATTTAAAATTAAAAAAAACAATTTATCCATATTCTTATTCTCCGTATTTTTCCTGTACATTGAAAAATAGATGGTAAAAAGATCAATGTGTGGGGGGAGTGAAATTCCGAGGATTTCAACACAGCAGTGGCAGGCATCCATTTGGGGGAGACATGCTTTTCACACGGGCAACTTTATGTGGCCTGCTCCTGTGTGGGTAGTAGAAACGCTCTTTTTGTGTATGCTTCTCAGGGCAGAACACGCAATGTTGTCTATAGAGAAGTTTTATAGACAAGTTGTCATTGCAGCCGACGTAGTTATAAACAGTGATCCGGAAGCATTGGCCGGACATATTCTCAAACCATGGCAACATGACTTATGAACTCTTCCTCTTTTTTATTGGACAATACTGACTTCTCTAACAACAATGCTCACTCGGCTAATATCAGTAACTGGCTAAGTTGTTCATTGAGTTAACCTAGAAGGGACAGGCTCCTTATTTTTGGATTAAGGCTGTTGGTAAGTTTTCCCAAGTTACTCCAATCCAGATTCCCAATGCAAACCTTCAGATCAACCTTCTCCTATGTAGACCTCTAATGCAACTTTAAAAAAAACAGTCAATGAGTGGAAATAACCGATAAACTAATTCCTTATGGAATTTCCCAATCAAATTGCCAGCAAACCATTTTCAGCCAAACCAATTTCAACGGATTTCGCTCAAATCTGATGTCGATGTTACTTATTTTGGTTTGAAATAAAGCACTTAATCACTTAATGATCCTAGCTTAATCCCGGGCAACGCCGGGCTATACTTCTAGTATATTAATATTGCCGTGTCGTTTGCACAAAATTTAGATTAACGTCTAATGCCAATCATCTGATTAGTCAACAGGTTAGCCCTTTATTAAACTGCTCATCCAGTTGACACATTATTAGACTGCTCAACAAGTGGCATAATATTAACTTGGCGAACTAGATGGGATATTCTTAAATTATTTATCCACTCTATAGGTTTTTTATTAATAATATTACAGAAAAAATACCTCGTGGTAAATTTCTGTATACCGAATAAAAATACAGTAGGTTCTCATATATGTAACGCACTGCGATTTAAAAAGTTCGATTGACTAAGATTATTCAAGCAATTAAAAGGCAATATCACGTGTTTTAGTTGCTTGAAATAAAGAAAAAATAATACTGATAGATAGTTTTGAAGAATAACATAGCAATTGCTTATTAATGTGAATCTGGCCGGGTTTATTAGACCACTTCTCAGTTGGAAAAAATATGTGTGATCGGGATATCGATAACAATAGAAGGAAAGTAGTAACACCTGTTATAAATATAAGCAATATGACGAAGAAATATCTCAGGTGATCGTTCTGCTTACTAAATTCAAATGCAAAAGGGTCTTATGCATATAATATAAAGAGTTGTAAAACTTCGGTCAACTGCGATTATCTAATTAGTAGACAACAGTTCCGATACACAATTAGAGTGATCACTACTAAACACATTATTATACACCACCCGCTTAACACATTATTAAATTGCTCAGCTATTTGATATAATATTAATTTAACCACTCAGTCGATAAATTATCATATGGGCCACCCACTGAATACTTTATTAAATTGTTCATCTAGTCGGCACATTATTAATTTGCCAATTAATTGACATATCATTGAATCACTTTTCTGAAATTCAATGGAGTCAATGTAACCAACATAAAGCTCCAGATTATTTCATGAATTAATGGTCAATAAGTTTTTATATACGCTTTACTGGTTTCATTCATTAGACCTCTGCTATCCCCAATTGGGGCCCCAATATTAGAATAATTTTAGTCGGTCATATCGATACGTTACAGTGTGACTTAAAAGTGCTTAACTTAGCCCTGAGTTTTACACTATGAAATATTAAAACATATATCGACACAGGCACATAAACACACATCCATACATCATGATTTCACTGACTGACTTAAACGCTTCACATGAAAAGTGGATTACTGAAACTATGATACGTCATATATCAAGCGAAACATTGAAGTCGCTGTCAATGAAATTATGAGTAATAGATCCTATATGTGTATCGAGTCCATTAAATAGTCAATGCTCGTTAATATTATGTATATAAAAAACACTGAATTATAAATGTATACATACATATATACATAGGTTCATACACACACACAAACACACACACACACGCACACGCACACACACACACGTACACACACACACACATACCCACACACACACACACACACACACACACACACACACACACACACACACACACACACACACACACACACATATATATATATATATATATATATATATATATATATATATGCATACATGCATACATATATATATATACATATTGCATATAAATATATATTGATAGAATTGGTAAGACAAACAAGAATGAAAGAGACCTCGATATAATGTAAATAGAGGAATTCATCTGTAAATATAATATGTGACAATTATACGGTTGACATGATAAAACTCTGAGTTTCGAATGTCGGGGCGGAAACCCACGCCGGCATCTCTTCTGTTATCGGGCCATCGAAAAATATGCTATGAAAATAACCGTTAAACAAAGGGAAATTACTGTGTGATTGACCGTTATTAAGACAAAAGAGCTATTAGAATGACCGCTAAGTAAGGGGAGGGAGTCAAGGTAAGGGAGTAAAAATGTTCATAGTAATCGCGTAAGCGCATGGCCATACATACACACGCGCGCCCGCACACCCACGTACATGCGCCTATATGTATATACTCATCCACCCTCACTTGAAACACACGCATGCTCACCCACACATTCGCCCAAAAATATATACATACCCACATACACGCTCGCACACCTACGCGCACGCACAAAACACGTCTATATATGCACATGCACAAGAAAAAACAGAGCTAAAGGCAAAATACAGAAAAATTTGTAAAAAAGTGTTAAAAATAAGCAATAAGAGTAAAACACATCTCTCTCTCTCTCTCTCTCTATATATATATATATATATATACAGACATACATATTTTGTGTGTTTGTTTGAATGCGATGAGATCCCGCATAATTATCATGCAGGAAACTGGAGTTAAATTGAAAAACGCTTATCTAAGTTATTTGCTGTGCGATTGAGATCAAAAGCACGTTGTTAGTTTAGCATTAAGCTTCTTGAACAGCGCCATGTATGCACACACGCATACATACACGCGCGCGCGTGTTTTATAAGTTCATTATCTGAATTATTATATGTTTTTGCACAGACTGTGATATCATAATCTCGAAGATCGGAGCCAGCATCCGAATGTTGTGAATTTAAATAACTAGAATTGTTTGATTAGAATAATAGCAAGGAATAAAATTTAAAATCTGATCATGTTATTTCAACAACAGAACAAAGAAATTGTCTCGCTTTCGTTTTTTATTTGTATTTACTGTTTTGCTGCAAAAAATGAGTTTGTGTAAAGTTATATAGTAGAAGTCATCTCAATTTAGCTTGTTTTTCGCACTTATATATATATATATATATATATATATATGTGTGTGTGTGTGTGTGTGTGTGTGTGTGTGTGTGTATGTATATGTATTTACAGGGTGCGGTGACTGTTGACTAAATTACGCTAAAATGAAAATAACACTGGCATTTCATTTTCACAGATATATTTACCAAAATTACATAAAAATATCTTGAAATATTAAAAAGTAAATTTATTCAACAAAATTGCTATTGGTTTGAACCTCGGCCTCCAGTATCTCCACCGGAATCTTCTGCAACTCATGTGGATGATCTCTTTGTTTAAGTTGGTAAATGGTGCCATAATTCTTGCTTTCAATTCATCTTTGGTGTTACAAGGATGCTTGTTGATCTCTTATTCAACTGCTCCCCACGTATAATGATCAAGGAGGTTACAGTCTGAAAAACACGCATGCTCACCCACACATTTGCCCAAAAATATATACATACCCACATAGACGCTCGCACACGCGCGCGCGCACACATAAAAGTTTCATACACACGTCTATATATGCACAAGAAAAAAAACAGGGCTAACCCTAACCCTAGATGGATTAAAAGCAAAGTCGACCCTGACCGCATTTGAACTCAGAACAAAAGAGAGAGAATATCGATACTCCTAAACATGGCACATGACAATAGTAATTCTGTTCAGTTGTCTGGATATACCCATTACAGCCACAACTGATGGTCCAGATAAATGGAGGTATGAATGGTAGGGATCCTTGAATGCCTCATGTGTGGTAGCAAATGAGACTGCGATCGGGGAAGTCATGAATGCAGAGCAAAGAAGATGTGAGGCTAGGATAGGGAGTGAGAAATCCACTTGTATGTTAAGAAGCTCAACAGGCTTCAATTGACCTCAGTCGTTAACCGATTTGTATTAATCCTAAAGACTTCTGAATGACTCTGAATGTATATTGTGATAATTTTTCTTTAGTGCTAGCGGAAGATAAGGAAGTAACGCCCAAGGCAATTAGAAACACACTTGAATAGAATTTCTTGGAGACTGAAGTTTATATTTCTAGTTGGATGGAGGTATCTTAATGCAACTCATCGCTCATTCAATAAAAACATCATATACACACCTAAATATAAAGGTAACTTTTGTAGTTTCCGTCTAATTCTTTTTGCATTGATTTCTTTACTATGCAATAGCTTAACGTGCTTGCTTGAAGAAAACAATTACTATGCACGCAGTTTTCTTTGATTGATTTGACTACGTGTATATCCACAGTTAAGATGATGTTAACAACATTAATGCATGGAAAATTTAAAGAAAAGAAACAAGAAATAAATATCCGAAGAAAAAGAATGATTACAACTCAATGGCTAATATTTTCAGTTTCCCAACAAGTTCAAGTGACAACTTCATACATTTTCCGATATCATTCTGAGTTCATTGAGGAAGTATAGCCTTCATTGCACATGCCGAAATATGATGAAAGAACCATTATGTAAATGTACATGCTCGTTACTTCACATTCTTCAGACTCTTCCCCCACATGGTCCCTCACCGTACCTTTTCTATAACTTTTGCATATCAAAAGCATCAGTTGAATATTTTATTACTGCCACAATAAATTTAGAATCTCTTCGTATTTCAAGTCCACTCAATAAGAGCTGAAAATGAGTTTCACCCGTGAGTCAGCAAAAACACCCGAAGGAATCACCGGTACCATCTTCCTGCTGCCGTACACTTCACACCATTCACTTAATCGAAGCTCATAACCTTCGGGCGTCCATGATGTTCAGTCGTAGCTGTGTTGAAGTTGTACAACTGGTCTGTAATGACTCAAACATTTGGAGGGAACTTCATGTTCCTACCAACTAGGAAACATTTCTGTATCTTTGCAAGATTTACAATATAAACTTTCGAAAAACAAATCATGTATTCATACTGGACCATTTGCAAGGATTCTTATCCACCAATTAATATTGAGTAATTTAACTTTGCACCCTCCATTCGCCTGCCACTCATGAACTAAGATAGATTCGTACGTTTTACTTACTTTTACGTAAACTTCAATATACACAATATACTCCTTCGAAACTTTGCTTCACCGCTTCACCTCTCTCTCATCCTCATACACACTGTACCACGGGATTATTGTACGACTGACTCAGACCATGAGTCTTTAATTACACTTTAAAAAATGTATTTTAGGATTATGCAAGACTGAACAATTACCGATAATCTTTCGTGAACAACTCAAGTAAATAAAAATACTAAACGCTGGCAGTCCTGCATCTACTGACACGCAGGAAATAATTTTCCAAACTCCTCTACACATCTCAGCATTGTTCTCGTAAGACTACTTGCATGATTCAGCATCCAAACACAAGCATTTGGGATGACTAATAGATATTAACGTGCCATATACTGTCGCATCTAGTTCATAAATGTAATGCTCATTCAGTATCTTTACAGACATTACTAAATGACCTCTGATCATCTGAACTTGTCTGAGATACTCATCCTCTACGCCATCACCTTACCTGATGCATTCATTATTTTCTTTCAGTTGCCATCTCTTCTATGTCTCATTTCACAAATTCTCAATGCAACAGTTTGCTAAATCAATCCTCCACAGAGCTTCACCATCCTGAAAACCCCTAATTTCCACCTTGGCTTCCACTTACCAAGAAAACAAATTGAACATTCATCAGTTTGATCTTAGAAAATATACAAAATTCACAACATCGTTTTTCTTCTGCTTGTCTTATTCCTTCTATATCTCTGACGAATTTAAGGTAATACAATATATTTTGTCTTTTCAAAAGTTTAAACATTCACAAATACCTAGTAGTTTTCCACTCTTTTAGTGAGAGAACATTTGAACGTTGTTTTATTTATTATTACTTTTTTTCTTTAGCTTCCCCATGTTGGCATGAATCCTAAGTTTTTCCGGAAAGGAAATACGAAAGTTTATACCGTGGTCATTCCATTGAGAATGGCAATACTAGAAGCAGACATCGTACAAACTAACATTAAAATGAGGTCATTAAATCAAACTGCTGAGAAAATTTTATTTATTACAACGTTCACAATTTATTAAAATAAAACTGAAACCGCCTTACTAATAGTCTTTTGAATACGTTTGTCAGATATGTGGGAAAATTATATTTATTGTTAATGAGGAAAGCTCCACATGGTTGATCTAACAGTATGAAATAAAGATGCACCGCCCTCAAACCACAACCTACCGTTGTAAAAAATAAAAACAACAATGCAATGAATGATGTAGCTCTGAATATGTAACACTTTACAAATAAATGTTTTAGTTGGCGTCTACCGCGCATTTTAGCAGGATTAAAAAACAATGAGAATAAAGCAATGTTATATTTTGATTGAAAGAAAATAGCAAGAGGAAATGTCAACCTATCTAGGGCCATCAAAGCAAGCACATGCACATGCACACGCGCACACACACACACACACACACACACACACACACACACACACACACACGCACCACACATACAAACACACACAAACAAACACAAACACACAAACACACAAACACACATAGGCACACGCAAACACACACACACACACACACACACAAACACACACACGCAAACACACACACAAGCACACACACAAACAAGCACAAACGCACAGGCACACACAAACACACACAAACGCACACACACAAATACACACACACAAACACACACACATACTCCATCCCTCACACAAACGCTAGAGCGAAAGGACGAGCATGAGCGTGGTGGCTCAAAGTATTAGAATTAGCATCTGAGATTATCATGACTTGGACATCATTGATGGAAGATAAGCTCAACCGGAGCTTAACATCACTGAGATAAAAAAAAAAATCTTTAGTTGCAGGATTGAAAACCAGTATGTCCTTGCTCCACCTGTTCAAAAATAGCAGCAGTTAACTCTCAAATAATATTACCTACCGTCTTCAGAGTAGAGACACAGTTGACAATACAATCATAGATGTGAAATAGCGGAGAGTCAGATGAAAAGGTCGTTGCTGGAATTCGTTTCGTCATAGGTTTACTTTGTCTGATCTAACCAAGGGTTAAATAGCAAAACTAATAGAAAAACAGACAAAATAAAAAAAGAACAATAAGCACGAATAAGTAAATACACGTTCTCTATTGTATTCAACCAGCCATTTTACTTCTACTGACACGTCAATAGGACACATTTGATCGACTTTTTAATGTATAAAATACAGAGTAGATGATGTCCGCTAAATGGAGACATAAAATAGAATAGATAGCATGAATCAACAAAGTATGAGGTTTTTCACGTTAGTGCAAATGTTCTGTCTGTCGAACGTCTGCTTCTATTCAGTCCTTGCGCATTAATGGTATGAGATTCTAGTGAATGATTATAATTGATTTAAAAAACAGTAATGGCCAAAAGTTAAGATCGTAAAGTTTGTAATTAATAATTTTAATTATTGTAATATTTTTTTGTATTTTAGCCAATGTATTTTACAATGTTATTAAACATTACTAAATTTCCCAAACTGAATATATTCCATGAATGTACATTCAGTAGTATGTGTGAGTGAATGCATGTATGTGTTCGTATGCGTGTGTATATATAAGAATATATACAAAATTGTGTGTATGTGTGTGTGTGTGTGTGTGTGTGTGTGTGTGTATGTATACATGTATGTATATATGCATACTTTTGAACTTAAAATTTATACACACGTGGAAACATCCTCTGCATAGGATACACCCAGCCACCCACACACATAACCAGCTCTTTACGTACATATATGTGCGTTTATATATATATGTATATACATACATATACATACATACATATATATGTACATATATATATATATATATATATATATATATATATATATATATATATATATATATATATATATATATATGTGTGTGTGTGTGTGTACAGAGTGAGAGAGAGAGAGAGAAAGAAAGAGAGAAAGTGAGACAGAAAGAAAGAGACATGAAGAGAGGTATATAGTTGAAAGAGTGGCGGAACTAGAGTGAAACTGATATATGTATGGAATGAAAATAGAATGAACAGGTTTTAATCACAAATCGCAACAATTGTTTCTGTGCATTGGTAATTAGTTTTTGAGTTTTCAATATCATACCGCTGTGTAAATGTTATATAAATAAATGTGATCTAGCAGTAGCAGTGTACATGCACGTCATCAAGTGAATGGCTTTGAGAGCACTGCTGGATCGAGTTCAGTTTCCTATTGTTTTATATTCATATCCTATGTTTAGCATTCCCTCGATAAAGAGTAACACATAGATTCAAATGGATATGCCGTAATGGAAGGAAAAACAAAAAATATATATCACAAAATAAATAGATCATAATTAAACATTGGAAACGAAAATCAATTGTATATATATATAGATTAACCAAACCTAAAATTCGGTCCTTTTTATCGTAAACATATTTCCGCTTTTGTAAATATCTGTTAGATATATTTACTATCTACATACCCATCTATATACGTACATACATACATACATACATACATACATACATACATACATACATACATGCATGCATAATACTGGCGGTTCCTCTCACTTTCATAGCGTTAGGTTAAATCAGTAGTTTTCCCTCTGACGCATTCCTTACACACGTTAGCATATTTTATTTTCACATCGCACTATTGTGTATATATCAATATATACCTGTAAATATATCTAAATATACCTACATTTTTGCTCTCAGCCATTTGCTTCTCTACATGTCATTTTGCCAATCATTTTCCTCTTATGTTCTGATATTCCATCAGGGTAAATATGTCTGTTCTATAGTCACTCCCTTTCTCCTAAGCTACTACACCGAACAGATCAGATTATACAATTTATCTGGACAGTAATATAAATAATATAACTTAAAAGTACAAGTAATGATGCTGAAACATCAATATAGCATTTTCGAGTATATGACTGATTGATACAACTACAAGATTATAGATACATGCAAATTATTACACTTATCACATAATCAACATAATTCTGGTAAACAGCAATACAATTTAGCTATTGTAAGTAATCAGCGAATTTTAAGTATATCTTTTAGTAAATACAGCAATGATATCTTATTGAATATTATATATTATTTCTAAATTCCAAAATGAGCTTTTAAACTCATGGTTACATGGTAAAATAATCTCCAAGTGTTTGTTTATTATTTTATCTGTAATTAATATTATTTCAAGTGTTTCTTCTAGGCAGAGTTTACCTGGCCTGCTTTTGAGTATAGTCATATGATGTTGCATTTCGTAGTATCGACAAAGAAGTTCTGTGATGTATTTCTGTCCATTTGAGGTTCCAGATGTGATCTGCGAGTGATGTGTGTTGTGTGTTGTATATTATGAGGAAATGTTTCAGCATGGTTCCTCCAGTGGTCTTTGAAGATGTTCCAAGTTGTACCTATATATGCATATGTATGTGCACTTGTTTTACAGTACATTTATATATAATGTTTCTATGTTTTAGTCATCCTTCATAGGACATGCATTCTTATGTCTATAGTTCCATCTTCTGTATTATTGTTTGTAAGCAGGTCTTCTCTTGTATTCTATTTTATATCTTTCTTATTATTGTGATTATAATTTCTATTACTTTTATTTCCGTTATGCTCATTGCTGTTATTCACCGTGTTATTATTATTAATATTTACCCATTAAGGCGGTGAGCAGGCAGAATCATGAGCACGCCGGATATAACGCCTAGAGGAGTTTTGTTCGTCTTTACGTTCTGAGATAAAATTTCACCTTCCATCCTTTTGGTCTCAATGAAATAAGCACCAGGCGAGTACTGGGGTTGATGTAATCAACTACCTCTTCCCCCAACTTTGCTGGCCATAATTTGAAATCATTAGTAGTATTTACTTCAGGTGGCGAGATGACAGAATCGTTAGCATGCTAGGTAAATAGCTTAGCGGCATTTCATCTGTCTTTACGTTCTGCCTTCAAATTCCAGCAAGGTCGACTTTGTTTTTCAGCTTTTCTGGTCGAAAAATTAAGTACCAGTTGCATACTGGGGTCGAATTAATCGACTGAACCGCTCCCCCAAAATTTCAGCCCTTGTTCTTATATAAGAAAGGATCATTAGTTTTATCCTGTTCCCGTTGTTACTCCTATTATTTATGCTAATATCAATATTTGTACTTATATTAGAATAATCCAGATACTTATGATTTCGCTCCCCAGTATTATTGTCTTCTCTACACCGTGGACATACGTTATTCCAGACGATATTTTCAGAGCTGACGCTTGCTATTTTCAATTTTATATAATTTATGAATATGGTATTCAAGATTATTTGATATAGCATATCACAATTTCACCAAAAGTTTCATAATATCTACTGTATTCAGGGAAATGTCTGTCTAATGTAGAGCAAAATTATCTAGCAATTTTAGAAGCTACACGCAATCGAATACTGAATTAAACCATAAAACGCTACGTTTGTTTGATTTATTACTAGGTCACTTCCTTCCACAACTGTCATAGTCCCTCGCTTCCTCTCTACTGTCCTTGAACCTCTTGTGATTACGAAAGAATTACACCATAGGAAGTCTGAAGCATTTCATAAGTTTCTGTAGAGTTACACAAAACATTATTGCATAGTGTGCTTCAAAACGTTCCGACAGCATTCTACAAATTAATCAGCTATGACACGCAATGTTTAGTATGGTGAGTTCAAAGCGCTGTTACAGACGTCTTCTTCAATCTGGAATAACGTAAGCTGGCAGGTCAGCTTATTAGGTATATAGCAATGATATACTAAAATTACAATAATCTACAACAGTTATTAACTGCCTCTCCTAAAAGGTCTTAAAACTTCTGGAATACACCACATATATTTCTGTTCGTTCTTCTATACATACATACATACATGCATACATACATGCATACATACATGCATACATATATGCATGCATGCACACATACATACCTACATGCATGCATACATACATACATACATATATGCATATATATATTTACATATATGTACATACATAAATATATGTATATGTGTATATATGTATATACATACATACATATATATATATATATATATGTATATATATATATATATATATATATATATATATATATATATATATATATATATATATATATATATATATATATATATATATATGTATGCATATGTATATATACATGTGTGTGTGTTATATAAAGAAAAGCACAGACATAAACGCGAGGAGACATATAAACACATGCAATTACTGAAGCACACATCAATGTTTAAAAACATATATGCATACACAGAGACATAGACACACATCTAAAGACATACCTGTGCGCGAGTTACATATCCATACATACAAACATTTGTGCAAGCGCGTTCTGTTTAAGTGTTCTCATAACTAGTATATTTTGATTAACATACTGAAAACACTTATATATTTTCAAGAACTATTTGCATACATAAAACCAATTTTGAACATCAATTTAATATAGAGTATTATATTTTATCTACATCTATCTTTATTATAATATATTTAAAGCAACTAAAAAATAACTGCATTAGTCTTTGTTCTTGTATACTAATATTTGTCTTGAAATTTGCTTGTTCTTCTAAAGATATACTTTTTTAATGGAAACGATTTTTTTATGGATAATTTCGAAAAATCTTTTATGTATGTATGTATATGTGTGCGTGTATCTTTGTGTTTGTCTGTACATGTTTGTATATAGACATGCATAGATACACACACACACATACACACACACATAGATGCATGTGTGCGTATATATGTGTATGTGTGTGTGTGTGCGTATATATGTGTGTGTGTGAGAGAGTATTTACGTCATATGAATTTATAAACTTCGAGAATGTGAAAAACTTTATTACAATAGTGAATCTCGAAGGATATAAAGCTATAAATAATCTGTAGATATTGGTTTGACAAAAGAGCTGAGGTTTCGAACCACGCAGCCACTTTTTAAATACAGTATTTACCCACTGTTATGTATAGCTGTATCTTCTCCGAGATTCAGCGTTGTATATACACACATACATGCATATATAAATATGTATATATTTATATATACACATATATGTGTGTATGTGTGTGTATGCGTGAGTGTACATGAGTGTGTGCGCGCGCGCCAGTGTGTAATATTTTGGACTAATTACCATATGTCGAATAGTGTGTAGAAGTGTTTAGTAGAGAACTGGCAGAGTTTGGGCTACCTGGTGTCATCCGCAGTTGGGGTATATTTCTGTTGGAACTACTCCAGGAATTCCGCAGCGTTAGTTGAGATAATAATCGATTAAATAAACTGATGATTTATTTTGCACGACGATCGTTTTGACTCATCCCCTAACTCATCCCTAATTTAAGTGGGCAAATAATGACATGTCAGCCCAAACTTAAGATCTTTAACGAGACATAATTTTATGCAGAAATATACCTGATGTGACCTAGACTGCAAAACTGATGTAACATAATATGATGCACAGCATCCCACTCATAAAGGACAGTCGCAGAACAGGTCGAAAAGGTCGTGGTGCAAAATAAAGAGTTATACCAATTCCTACTTCTGTTTACATAGTCGATTATATATATATACCTACATATATATATATATATATATATATATATATATATATATATATATATATATATATATATATATATATATATATAATCATAAATATATAGGGATTGACAGTAACCTGCTTCTCCAACATACTGAGAATTCAGAAATAGCAGTCAAAGAACTACTGATTTCAAAACTACAAATTATTACTGCAGATTGATAGCGATAGTAGTTCTTTGACTGCTATTTCTGAATTCTCAGTATGTTGGAGAAGCAGGTTACTGTCAATCCCTATATATTTATGATTATAAATGTTTTTTACCGAAAAGGTCTTTTCATACTGAGCTACCCGGCAAAATTGTTAATTATTAATTTTATTACTAATTGACGATTCCCTGCCCTGCATATCTATATCTATATATATATATATATATATATATATATATATATATATATATGTGTGTGTGTGTGTGTGTGTGTGTGTGTGTGTGTGTGTGTGGGTGTGTGTGTGTGTGTGTGTGTGTGTGTGTGTATGTATGCATGTATGTATGTATAATTTTGAAGTAAATAAGTAAATGCTATTTGTCAACATCATGTGGTTGTCCTGTAAGGGATGATATTACAGTTGTTTTAGCCCCAAGAAACACCGTTTCTAGCTGGCTAAACGACCTAATACCTGTGTCCTTATATTTCGAACAGGGAGTGGGAATGCTGAACTCCCTGTTCGAAAATATTAGGACACAGATAGTGTGTCGTATAGCTAGCTAGAAACGATGTTTCACGGGGCTAAAACAACAGTAATATCGTCCCTTACAGAGCAGTCACATTATGTTGGTAAATTGCCTTTATTTTAAGAACTGTCACTGAATGTCTCTCTTTGATAGATTTAGAAATAATGATATTTCTATATATAATTTTGAATTTACAACGAATAACACTACACCGCATATGTGGAGTATAGTTAAATGTATTGTAGTACTGAGGTGCTTCTTATTTTATTGGTTTAAATTCCATGACTTTTCTAGCTAAATTGCAAACGACAGTATTTTGGCCTAATTTGATCGGCAAAGACTGTCATTGACACAGAAATGTCTTAAGCAGTTACAAACAAACTAATCATTAATATGTCATCAGTAACAAAATATTAAACTAATGGAGAACTGTGTGAATATCAATTAATATTCATAGTTAAGTAAATATTGAAATAATGATCTATTTCTCTATATATGTATCTCTCTCTCTCTCTCTCTCTCTCTCTCTATATATATATATATATATATATATATATATATATATATATATATATATATAAATCTATCTGTCTATCTATCTATCTAGCTACTATCTATACACACACACACACAAACACACACACACACACACACACACACACACACACACACACACACACATATATATATATATATATATAACGTGCACAAACATAAATGCACATATGCATACATGTGCACACATACACACCACATACACATACACATACTCTTTGGCAAACGCACACGTACACACACGCACAGATACACATGCATAAACGACAGAGGTGCACAGAAGAAACGGAAAGACCAAACCAACTTGTAAATCAAGCAGAAAGAAGTTAAATGAGAAAAATCTTTCGATAAATATTTGCACAGTGAGACGGGGAAAACACTATCAATTATAAGTTGCATAACAAGACTAAACAACGACAAATTACAGTGTAAAAACGATATGGACAATATTGTTTTACTAATCATCAGACGTCAAATAAACGTTTGAAATGGTTTCGAACCCCTAATGATGTTGCCTCAAATCATTTGGCAGTGTTAAGTAGCAAAGGCTAGATGTTACAAGTAGTAATTACTCCTGGAATAGAAGTAGACACATATTTTATTTTATGATTTACCTATTCCTGCGGCGGGTAATATATTGACTGCATCAGACAAAACGCATTGTACTATTTTGTTGCTTCTCTTAAGATTCTGGTTTTAAAACTTGCTGTTTTTCTTTGAGACCAATAAAATGTACAATCTCACACGCAGTGTCATAAATAATCAAACACATTCCACCACACCTAAGATATTAGTTTTATCTTCCCATGTTCATCTGTTTTCTTGTATTTTTAAGTAGTGAGATGTAAATTACTTTTAATGTAGTAAAATATTCTACTTGTATGCATGAAGCAAAACTCTTTATTTTCTTGTATAGTTCTATATTAAAGAGATGAGGAATTATGTACACGGGCATATGGCATAGTGATTAAGAGCGCGGGCTACTAACCCCAAAATTCCGAGTTCGATTCCAGGCAGTGGACTGAATAATAATAATTATATCAATAATAATAACAACAACAACATCGAAATTTCCTCAAGACACCTGATAAAGGCTGGAAGGTATATCAGCCGAAACGTTGTGTTAACTACAAAGAAGATGAGGACAAATATTCGCCAAATGTAAATAATGTCCTTATTTACTTGTTTTTTTTTTTTTTGCGTGTAACCTTAAATGAACTTTAATACAGAAAACTTATAAAGAGTGGGAAGTCAGCATAAAGATGTTACCTGATATGCGATTCACATACTTATTAATCCTGATATGCCATGAATCTTCCGAGTTGGGGAACGAAGTGTTCATTCCGGTACAAAATATGTACTGGCTCCAGAGTAGTGGTCTGCTGATGTACATATTATTATGGGAAGATAAACATTAACAACTCGGTTCCAAGAAAGAATTATTAAAGTTAGAAATGTAATGCACTATACTTAATAAAGTATAACCTCACGTTTAGTACTCTGCTAGTTGTATCAATGTTTGAGTCTTGTGTTGATCTCCATGTTGTGCTAAATTGAACGTATTATTTAAAAAATTAATTTTGCAGAAAACTGATTTTTCATGCTTGAAGTGGGAAGTCTCTGATCTTTGTTAACCAGCAAGATGGCAGACACAGATGACGTCACATCAATGAAGAATAGTCTTTTCAAGCTTGGTTTGCTTTATGCATAGTGATTTTTACAAGTAGAGAAAGAGTCGTGAAGAATTTTGGCTAGTATAGTTTGCGTCATTACGAAATATACTTCACAAAAAATTATCTGATTACTAATCAAATTCAGATGTCTGTGATTCAGGTTTAATAAAAGAGAAACATGAGCAAGCCGTTAACTTTAAGCTAATAATATCCATGTATTTTCTCGTAAGTACGAAAATTCGATTTTCTGTGAAATTAATTCTTAATTACATGAAATTATTTCTCTTTATCTCTCTGAAAATCGCATGTGTGTGTGTGTGTGTTTTAAATTTTAATTTTTTATTTTTCTAAGAAGTACAAGTCTCAGTTCACAGAGACTTATTGAAATTTAATGCTTCAGCATCTGAAAAATTATTTAAATTCATGCTATTAACTCACTTGAGTTAGTTCCCTTCACTCACCTTAAAAGTTTTTCAAGCCTTTCTTTAGTTACATGACATGGATCAGATGGGATCAGGTGGTGATGGTTAGTGAAGTTTAAGAGAAAATGAAGTAAGAAGTGGAGAAAGAGAATTTATAAGAATGCTGAAGATAATCATAATACAGAATAAGTGGATTTTCATATACATAACAATAATGCATACACTACTATATGCATATATAAATATATACATATGTGCATACACGTACACACGCACACACGCACACACGCGCACACACATGCATGCACATGCTCATACGCACATAATATATATATATATATATATATATATATATATAGATCGATAGATAGATACAACACATCTATCTTTATGTATATATTTTTTGTGTATAAATATTTACACATATACATGCATACATGCATGCATGCATGCATCCATCCATCCATCCATCCATCCATCCATCCATACATACATACATACATATATACAGACATACATATTTACGTAAGTACGTAGGTACGTATGTATGCATGAGAGAGTAGAGTAAACTTGCTGACAAACTGAATCACAAAAAAGAACAGAAGAAAAAGTAAGAGTAGCAAAAATGAAAGTAGAGGAGAGCTGGCGCGGAGGAGGAGGAAACAAACAGTCAGGAAAACAGGGTGTATATGATTACGCTAGAAAAACACAGATACAGGAAGATAGCATGAGAAGAAAATTACATGTCTGTTTGTGTATATAAATATGTGCTTGTACGTGTGTGTGTGTGTGTGTGCGCGTGTGTATGTGTGTGTGCGTGTGTGTGTATGTGAGTGTGTTTGTAAATCCATTTGTATGCAAGTATGTATGTTTTTATTTATATATACACACATATATATATACATACATATATATACGCATATATATATATATATATATATATATATATATATATACATATATATGTATAAAATATATCTATATTTATATACATATATACATATATATATACACGCATTATGTATGTATAAATATATATATGTATACATACATACATATGCATATATATGTATATATATATATATATATATATATATATATATATATATATATATATATATATATATATATATATATATATATATATATATATATATATATATATATATATATATATATATACTTATATACATATATATATATGTGCATGTACATATATGTGCATATATATTTTTTTATATATATATATATATATATATATATATATAAAGCGAGAAAAAGATGGAGTGATAGAGAGAGAGAGGGAGTGAGAGATAGGAACGTTGATATCTGGAGAAAGAAAGAGGAGTAGGGTGAAATGGGCGGATATACATGTGAATAGAGACAGAGAAAAAGAAAAGCTCACAGCGGATATGGTCATAATTTTATGCACTTAAACGTGCGTGCGCGCGCGCGTGTGTTTCTTAACGTGAAGGAAAGCGGTCTAGCATCCTGTTTATTTGTTTTTGCTGAATTAGACGGCTTTAGATTTCTCAGAAATACTGTTTCCGTTATGGATAGGCTGTGTATACAACTGTCAAAATTTACAGCATAAATTGTCAACAGTCAGAATACACATACATACATTTATGTGTGTGTGTGTGTGTGTGTGTGTGTGTGTGTGTGTGTGTGTGTGTGTGTGTGTTACCATGAAACAGTATCTTTTGAATTTCTGCTATTTTAGGGTTTCCTGGTATCTGAGCTGGGTAGCAATCATCCCCTTTTGCTATCGTTCCTAGGGCGCCTATGACAACAGGTATTGTTTTAGTCTTGTGGTTCCATATTTTGCCAATTTCTATTTCAAGATCTTTATACGTGCTCAGTTTTTGATAGGTCTTGAAAGATACGTTTATTTCGATTGGGACAGTCATATCAATGAGGAGGCATGATTTTTGTCTGAAGTCTTTCAATATGTCAGGCCTATTCGCATATATCTTTCTGTCAGTTTCAGTGGTGAAGTTCGAGAGTAGTGAGATGCGATCATTTTTAAGTAATGTAGGTGATTTGTGTCCCCACCAGTTTTTATCATGGGACAGGTCCAGGCTTTTGCAAATTACCCAGTGAATATATTGTGCTGCTCTATCATGCCTGTTGAGATACTCTGTAGGCGCAAGAAGACTGCACATGGAGACAACATGATCAATGGTTTCATTTTGTTGTTGACATACACGACATATTGGGCAGCTGCCGTTCTTTAATATTTTGGCCTGGTAGTTTCTTGGAGTTAGGCATTGATCTTAGGCTGTTATGATAAATCCTTCTGTTGGTGATTTTAAGCCAGAAGCCACTAACCATTGATGGATAAGGACTTTGTCAACATCGGCACTATTATCTCTCTTTGAGTTTTTGTCATTGAGAGGTTTTTCTTATCATTTATCATTAAGAATATCTAAGGTAGCAGTTTTAGCACGGATTTTCATACGCTTAGCTTTTCCTGTGCATCTTTCTAGTACGTCTAATTCTGGAATTTGTGGCATTTGGAATTCACTTAGATATTCCTTTGCTGTGAGACAAGTTTTAACATCTAGTCCTCAGAGTTTTTCAGATAGGTGTCTAGGCCGATTGTGGCAATCTTCATTGTTAATTCTAGTTGTAAAAGTTCACGTCCTCCCTCTTTTCTTGGCAGACAGAGTCGCTCTATATCTGCCTTATGGTGGTGCATTGTATGCATTGTCAACAATTTTCGTATTTTTCTGTCAAGATTACATATTTCAGTTATAGACCAGTTGATGATATTAAAACTGTAAGTTACGACTGGCATGGTTAAACTATTGATCGCTTCGATCCTGTTTCTTGCATTCAGCTTTGCCTTGAAATAACATTCTCTTCTGATCCTTTCCCTCATCACTGAATGTTTGATTCCGTCCCCTTCAAATACCCCTAGGTATTTGTAGCTCTCCGCTGGTTCTAATTCCTTTATGACATTCTGCTGGTCAAGATTAACATTGGATGTTTCTGCCATTATTCCTAAAGGTAGCTTTTGTGACTATTATTTTCACATTTATCGAGGCCATATTGAATCCTGATGTCATCTCTGAATTGTTGAACAATTGCTAGTAAACCCTGTAGTTGTTGGTCATTTTTTGCAAAGAGCTTTAAATCAACCACATAAATGAGACGATTTATCTTTTTGTCAAACATCTTATAACCGTATTGTACATCATTGAGTAATTTCGAGCGTTGTATCAAGGCTAGACAAAAGAGGAGTGGTGATAGAGTGACACCCTGGAAAATGCCGCATGAAATTCTTACATCTCCAGCATTAAGAGATTCATTGTCACTGTTCAAAGTCAGTGTGGTTCTCCATGATCTCATACTTACAGACAAGAGGTTTCGCAGAGTAGGTGCTATTCTATACATTTCCAAACATTTCTTAATCCAGCTATGTAGCAGGCTATCAAAAGCTTTTTTATAGTCTATCCAGGCTATTGACAAGTTTTTGTGTCGTTTGTGACTATTATTATTATTATTATTATTATTATTATTATTATTATTATTATTATTATTATTATTATTATTATTGCGTGAGAGAGCAGTGCATGTCATCAAAGTACCATCAAAGTGACACTGGGATAAAATATACGAAGCCCAGTATACCTATCATGACTACCCGTCTGATTAGGGTACACCAGGCACATGTATCACAACCAAATTTGCGTGATATGGTGACCTCATATCAAGATAAACAGCGCATGACCTTGCAGGTGGGGCCCAGTTAGAATTTTCTTCAGATCGAGTAGCCCATCCCGCTCAAAAAGTCCCTGAATAAGGGGTGTTTAAGGATGTTTGACAAAACACCCATGTTTCCAAAGGGAACCCCAAAGAATTTCTCTCAACACGTGGCTATGATGCCCACCCAACTACTTCTACTCGTGATCAGAGATGCATATATCGTCAGCCACCTAGGGATATGCTTAACTGGATAAATTCAAACAACTGACAAGCAAATCTGTAGTATTGAGCAGAATATTTGCTGTTACCCATCCTTTTTTTTTAATAAAATAAACGTATACATGATAACACTTCCAATCAGTTAAAATCAGAAGCCACGAGAACCAGTGCCTGGTACTGCATCTTTGATAGGTTTCAGCCAGTATATGCCCTGGCCACCTCTAACTTTATAATACCACCGGAAGTCTTTTAGTCATATACGGGGCCCCATGGCCCACTCTAGAAAAGAATTATTATTGTTGGAGACATATCCGGGTGTAGGATGTTTGTACTGGACTTTTTAAAGAAATTCGTCCAGTGAACTTTTGAATTTTAGGGGATCCGTTTCCGTTTTGACGTATTTTGGTATGGTATTAAAGAGAGCTGAACCAGATGACGTAAAATAATTGTGAATTAATGTTGCTATGTGTCCTGAGTTCGATTTTTGTAGTGGGCGGATATATATATATATATATATATATAGTAGACTTACTTGCAAAAAAGGACGTGTGCGTTCAATAATATAATAATACAAAGAATATATATATATACATGTATACACACATATATGTACATACTTACATCTACATGTGTATATATATGCATATCAGGGTACAGGACGTTAGAACAATAAACTACAGACAACGGAACGAACGCATAGGAAAACGGAAAGCCACTTGGAATATCCCTTCATCAGCTGTCTCTATTCTATCTAGACGTTTCGAAGATAAGACAGAACGTACTCTAGAATAGTCTCTTCCTGAGTAGTGGACCAACCCACTACACAGAGGATTCCAAGGTGGCAAACACAAACCAAGACAGGAAAAATTGGACAGTGAAAACAACATTCAAAAGCCGTACGGCCAAACGCAAATCTGAGGTAGAACGCTAGTAGTTCGTCTTGCCTTCACAGCGGCTGGAGTGAAAAGAAAGTTGACCACAGGTCACACGAGAGCAGAGAGGATGGTGGAGGGAGGAAGTGGAACAAGGAGGAAGGGACAGAAGCGTATAGCAGTGAAGTAGAGGCCAGGACAGAGGGGTAGATAGGAAGATAGAGGAAGACAGATAGATAAATAGATAGAGAGGATGGTGGAGGGAGGAAGTGGAACAAGGAGGAAGGGGAGAGAGAGAGAGAGAGAGAGAGAGAGAGAGAGAGAGAGAGAGAGAGAGAGAAAGAGAGGGGAGAAAGGGAGAGAAAGAGTGAATATGTATATACATTGGGCTAAATAATCACCCGAAATGAACAAATGATATGCAATAGGAGTTATGGAGTTATAGAAAGAAAAGGAAACATATATAACTCTATCTATCTATCTATCTATCTATCTATCTATCTATCTATCTATCTATCTATACATGCATACACACACACACACACACACACACACACACACACACACACACACACACACATATATATATATATATATATATATATATATATATATATATATATATATTTATATATATATATACATATATAAATGACAAAGAAAAAAGTATAAAAATACAGATAAATACTAAAAACATCATAAAATAGATAACTCAAGTATATATCACCATTTCGTGTAGTTGTGTGATCGGAAATAAAATGCCTATAATGTAAAATTGAAATATAATGCCACGAAATATTGAAATATAAATTAAGGTCTGAATGAAGGCCATGAAAAGAAAATATAATAAAATATAATACGTAATATAAGTTAACTTTATGAACGGTGGAATTGAAATTTTTATTATAAACCTTGAATAGGAATATTGTACAGGAATGTGCATACTCTTTATAATGACATATATATTGGAAACATTGTATACATACTTACATGCACTCACGTACATGCATACATACATAATACATACATACATACATACATACATACATACATACATATACGTGTTAATATATTTATGCATATATTTAAGTGTATATATGTATGTATAGTGTATATATACACATATATATATACATATATTTATATATATGTATATATATATATATATATATATATATATATATATATATATATATATATATATATATATATATATATATATATATATATATACAGACACGCAAGCACACATCTATATACTATTCAATTTATGGGGTATGTGATGATGTGATGATAGACATTTGTAATATGCAGGAAAAGTTGTATTTTTATACAGTGAAACTTGTCTGGGTGACTGTTGATGTACGTACATATGTACATATGTTGATATCAATAATATAAAATTTCCAATATTGAAAAGTTTTATGTTTTTGTAATAATAAACAGAAGTTGAAGCATACCCAGGCTGATACACGTCCGTATATTTGCATCTTTCTCTCCCTCTTTCTCTCCATCTCTCTCTTCTCTCTCTCTCTCTCTCTCTCTCTCTCCTTGATCTTCCAATCTCTTTTCTTTCTCTCTCTCTCTTCACTCACTCTCACAGTCTATACTTCCTCGTACATATGTATGCATATATAATAATATATACAAGGGTATTAAAACAGAATTCAATAAATTAACTAGAGGATATATTTATTCGGTGAATTAACTGTATCGTTACACAGTATTTCACATAATCACGCACGTGAGGTATGTGTTAGTGATCGTTTTCGCTCTGGTTGTGTAATCATGGCAGATTTCTGAACCAACATTTATGTTTGAAGGGGTGTTTGAGTCAAAATATTCAAGTACATGTAAGCCACACAAACACAGTAAATACCCACATATTTAATAGAAGCTGGAAGCTTTTGATCAGCTAAGTTTATCTGAGTAATTATTAGACAAAACCTATGCCTAGGAGTGTTTCAAATCAGAAAAGAATATAATTACTATACACAACGTAACCTAAATACAATATGTTGATCATAATATCTGATCAGTAATATTGATGTAATATGGCAAAGACAGAATGAAATGTGCCTTAGATCTGAAACTAAATGGTGAAAGCAACGGACAATTCAGTAATGCATATTCTGCTCATTTGTCAAAGTACTACTCCTGTATGTATGAGTACACACATACGTGAATATGTGTGTGTACACATACAGACATATACATCTACATACATAAAATGTAACCATATACGTGATATTGGCAATTGTTTTTCTTTCTTTGGATTTTTCCCTTTCTCTTTTTCGGTGAAGAGCTATGGTAGAAACGTCAAACTTTCTCTTCTCATCGAGTGTGAAGCTAATATATTCCTTGCGCACTCCCTCTTGTTTGTTAATTTTATTATTCGTGTTTTTGAATTGATTGTTTGTTTAAACTAGCTATGTATATATATATATATATATATATATATATATATATATATATATATATATATATATATATATACACACACACTTATATGCAGATTTTTCGTCCGAGAAAAATCCCTTTAAAGATGTATAGCTTTAAAAACACAATATGCACGAAAGCTAGGTGAAACAAAATCGTCCCAGAGTTTATCTGAAGAGTGAGACTGTAACAATCGCTTGTCTGAATTATTTAGAGATAGTGTCTAAACTATGTGCATGTTTGTAATAGTGCTGCATGACACGAGTACGCAACATTGATAAACCGCAGTAACGAAGAAATACAGTTTCTGTCGTTCTCGGGATTACTTTTGTGGGTATTTCCTTTTGCTAAAATTCTGAAGTATATAGTCTTTTTTTAACACAATACGTCTATAAAGGGATTTCTTTCCAGGACGGAAAACCGCAGCTTTTGGTGTTCAAATAACATACATACGTCAAGTATGGGACATTGGTAATTTTTATGTTCATAGAATGCGGGGAGCTGGAAGAATCGTTAGCACACCGGGTGAAATGCTTAGCGGTATTTCGTCTCCCTTCACATTCTGAGTTTAAATGACGCCTGGGTCGACTTTGCCTTTCATCCTTTCAGGATCGATAAATTAAGTACCGGTGAAACACTGGGGTCGATATAATCGAATTACCCGCTCTACCAAAATTTCAGGCCTTGTTCCTAATGTAGAAAGGATATTTATATCATAGAGCTGCTTCTGTTCCATAATTTCAATATTCATATGCATATATATGGCAACAAAATAAAGAATATGCACACTTCAGTTGTAAAAATTCTTGAGCCGTTGTTAGATAAGTTTTATAGGAGCTGAATCATAGTTGTTATACTCCTTTCAAATATATTATCTTCATATTGACTACCAGCCAGTTTAGACTCTTAAAGGTGTTCAAGGTGAATGAATATTTGACCTTTTTAAGCATTCTTTTAATAGAGTCACAATTTGCAGCTCTCGTGCTTTTCTGAATGAGTTGGTCTGTAGGAAAGTGTTGTCAGTAGAATGTCTTCAGAGACACGTTAATGTTCGTTTTAGGCCACTGCAAGTTGATGGCTACGAGAAAAAGATGAGCAATGAGATATTTCTACTAGGATGATATTCTAGGATGGACGGTTTGGGTTAAGTGGTTAATGCAGAACGTGGAGAAAAGATAACGAGAAACGAGTCTTGTAAATAGGGAAAGCATGATCAGTAGCGGTACGTGACCACTGAGCGTCAATGATGAGAAACCAGCGTAAATGAGATACACATGTATATATGTATGTATGTGCGTGCGTGCGCGCTTTTGTGCGTGCGCGCGTTTGTGCGTCTGTGCGTTTGTGCGTGTGTGTTTGTGTTTGCGATTGCCTGTGTGTTTGTGTGAGTATGGGTTGGTAAGTTCTCGAAATGCATTTTGCAATATATTGCAATCAATAGCTATAAAATATACATGTTAGGTTCTTGTGATCATGATCAGTTTATGCATGTCACTATGTCCTTGGCGCATCTTATGATTTATTTCATGATTTACGACTATGTGTCTATCTATCTATCTATCTATCTATCTATCTATCTATCTATCTGTCCAACTATCTTTACACGCATAAGCAACGCAAATAGCAATACATTTAGGCGCCCACGCGCACACGCACACACACATACACACACACAAATAAACACACAAACAAACATACACACAAACACACAGAGGGAACGAGAGAACGATGGAGGGAGAGAAACGGTGATACAGAGAGAATGAAAAGGTTTGCAAATAATGAAAGCGTGTTCGTAATGATATTAACGATGTGTTAATTAGTGTAGATCAAAACTGCATCCAATGAAACGTATCCTCTCCTTAAAGATAAAGTAATAAGACACTGCAATATTACAAAATAATGTGTTAAAAATTAGGATGGTGGGATAAGACCTACATAAAATGTATAAACCAAATAACTGATAAGTAGGCATTGCAATGCATTGCAACGACTGTTATATATATATATATATATATATATATATATATATATATATATATATATATATATATATACATATATATATATATATATATATATATATATATATATATATATATATATATATATATATATATATGTATATATGAACGCATTATGTATATACATAATATGAGATACAGCGTTATAGCGTTATATATATATATATATATATATATATATATATATATATATATATATATATATGTATGTATATATACACACACATTTATTTACATACACATATATACACATGTATATATACATACATACGTACATACACACATACATACGCACATATCTATAGATGTAACCATGTGTGTATATGTACACCCCCACATACATGCATGTATGTGTATATTTGTGAATAAAGGTATGTATAATGTCATGTGCACCTCATGAATCAATGTATAGAAATATTAAATTAGAATGCGTGATAAACGACAGTTTAAGTGAATAGGATTTTCTTAAACTCACAAGATATTAAATTAAATTCTCATTTTCAGGCAACTAACTTTAAATTCGTTTAACGCTATTGAATACAATTGTCAGTTAAAAATGACTCTTTACTTGAAATGAGGTTACCTTACGGACTGGCTTCCAGGAATTACGCAATGACTGAAATAAGGAACAATCTCAGAATAGTTACTGATTATATTTTGTTGACAATTTAAATGTGAAAGAAGGGAGATAATTGAAAAAAAAAATCATAAAAAGACGAATATAATTATGATATATGCACAGTAATTCAAATATGATTACGAGTTAAATGCAAGGCTTCCATCAGAGTTCGCGATGTAAGCGACCTACCCCTTCACCGAAATTGCTGAGATCAGTCTTGTAGGGAGAGCCACATCAATTATACAATTTTTGCACAAGGTTAGCAATTTCGGTGAGGGGGTAGGTCGATTACATCAACTTCAGAGTTCACCTGGTACTTATTTTATCGACCCCGAAATCAAGACAATTAAAACCGCCCTGGGTGGCATTAAAACTCAGAGAGGAAAGATAGACATTCAGTATTTTCCTGAGTGTACCACTGATTCTGCCAGCTCACCGCCTTTAGTATACATCCACGCTGGTTTCCTACTAATATAAGTGTACCTTGTACTCATATACTTCTTTTTTATATGAACACATTGTATTACATTATATAATGAATTTTAACCGGATTAGATTTGATGCTACATTAAAGCATTAGACTTAATTTGTTTTGTACTCATTTACATATAAATGACACACTTTCATAAAAGCATTTAGAGGAAAGTAACTGATACAACAATACTACCTGGAAAATAAGAATTATACACTATGGTTTAATGTCGTTCAGATACCTGACTAATACATAATAGTCTAGGCGTTCACTGTTTCGTCTTGAGACTTTTCTTTATGCGCAGTGTAGTACTTCGCATTAATCTTGATAGTGTAGTAATTTGCATTCATCTTGGTGGTTGTGTCAGCAAAATCCAACAAGATTACGCTGTTATAATCCAGAAAAGAAATAAACCAGATATGAAAGTATCACTGAATTCCTTGATTTGAAAATCCTTATTGGTTTCTTCTTCGGAAATGTTCACTCACTGCATGCGATCTTTTGTCTTCCAGAGGATAAAGAAAACTTGAGTTTCTTCTCGAGTTTTGATATTTGATAAAAAATAAATAAAACCCATTGTATTGCAGCCAAACCTATAAATTGCTAGTATAACAGTTCAAAAGTTGTTTCGTTATTCCACGAGTTGAAGAAATAGGTATTAACATTGAAGATAACTTCTTTATACAAAGTTTATTGAGAAAATGAGAGCTGTGGCAGCACTGATACTGACTGCTTTTTAAGTAATTTGATATCAATTTGAGTCACTTCTATAACCTTTACTGAATAATCGTTGACAATTCCCTGAATTCTTAATAGACGACGAAAAATTTTATTTATTACTTGAGGTGTTTAGTGACAGAGTGTTGTAAGCGCCACCCTGGCGATTTTCGAGGTTGCTATATCGTTTTCTTCGCCTTGACGTCTAGAATCAGAAAAAGTTGGGAGGAAGAACCGGTGAGGTTTGCAATAAGGTCGAAAATCCAGCTGAAAAAATTGTACCCCGACGCTATTGACTCGACACTCGCTCACCCAAACTCGGACCAGAGGGTTTAATAACACACCGTTGTAAGCACACACGCTCAATCAATAAGTTTGGTATGGTCCCTGTATCGTTTTTCGAAGTGTTATGGCTCATTTTCTAATATTATTCGTTACCATCGTAACGATAATGGACTATTACCTTACTATCTTGTCTTACTTGCCCCTTAACAATACCTTTGGGTGGTGGGGCCTCTGTATATTTTTTCTTGGTATTATGACTATAATATGCAATGCAGCACACCGTTTCGTAGTACCGGTATATTTGACAAAATGAGAAAGACGCAGTAATTGTTTCATCTTTTAGAAGCATAAATAAATATATAAGTTTACGGAGATGGAATAATTAGAGGAGGTATTCACGGTCATTTGAAGAGCAAAATCAGCTTCCTAACTTCATTTCTTGCCGAGATATCGCAGTCTGAATGTCATGTAAATTTGCATTATTCTTGGTTTTTAAGTTGTGGAGCTTAGGACGGTCGGTTTCTAAACATTTCAATTATAGAATGTGTTACTAGCCTTCTATTTCCAAACTAAACATTTTACTGGTATATCTGTTCTCTTCTCTGTTTTATGTGTGCTTAAATTATTTAAAATAATTTTGCTGGGTTTTTTTCCTGTTATTTTTTCCTTCAGTAATGAATATTAAATAATTCTGTATTTCTACATTGTCCGTTCAAAACTTAAACGTCAATTTAAAATAAACATTTAGTGATGAATTAAATCAATATTAAAAATATATATTATTTTTTTTCCTTACAAATACTGTCAGGTATTCCAACTACAAATTTATAGAGGAATTCAGTGAATTTATTTGTGTGAAGAGTGAAAGAATTTGTCATGCTGAGTACCTACGCACTTCTGAATAAGAGAATATATAAAGATTCTACTTAATCTTTTCACAAAATCACGAATAAAGTGCTGAATGATTCAAAGGAGTAGAGGCAGGAGTACATGTAGGGCGAGGGGAAGAAAATCCGGTAAAATTTTATGCGAGTAATAAGATAGTTGACCAATGAAGAAAGAAGGGAATATGGAAGATTGAGTGATAGAGATGACAGTCAAAGTCTGAAATAAAATCCACACCAGTGGTTGAAATGTTTACGGTGAAGTAACATGAGATGGGAGATAAAGGAGATCGCAACGCAAAAAAGAAAAGGTGGCAAAAAAAGGGGACACACACATGAACACATACACACACACATACACACACTATAGCATTCACTGTCGCTCATTAGCAGAGCCGTGAACGCAAGAAAAGAACAAAGAAAATTTGTTGAAGAACCGAGATCAGCAAGGAGTGGACGAAAATATGAAAACTTTAAAGGCTTTACGGAGTTGGAATAATTAGAGGAGGTATTCATGGTCATTTGAAGAGCAAATTGTTGTCAGAATTGTGGCAGGAGAAGGGTGAAGATGAGAAGATTGCGAGCAATAAATAGAACAACAAACAAGTACAATCCAATTTTAAGCACTGTGCATAGGCCACTGTATCGATAGATATATGCGCAGTATGTACGTTGCAGACAGGAAATACACCAACGGAATATGTATACATTCATATACATATCAAAACTCATATGCAACAGAACACAGTGGAATATATGATATACAACATCACACTATTGTTCAAGATGGAGTAAATGAAATGGACTTGTTGATCGAATTCGGAATAGACAGTTCAGGTGTGCATTGAATTTAAACATAAATATTTTCATTCTTTTTGTTGGTTTCATTTGAGCCAAAGACTGTCAGTAGAACTAAGAAATGAATGATTATGTTACAATGTTGGTCTGTAGCAATTTTGAGTTTGTGGGTTGTCAGTTCATACATTTGACGAGCTTCTATTGAGCATAAATGAGGTTTTAATTGTTATAGATAAACACTGACACAGGAACGGGATGTTGGAAATATCTCGTTGGTCACAGTACTTCACATTTAGCGTTAAGATTTATCAGATGGAAGTTATTCCTCCGGCTTCAGTTCCATAATAGCTCCTTCTTTAAATATGAAATAAAGTACGTGTATAGATATTTATGTGTTTGTGTGTGTATGTGTGTATGTACGTGTCTGTGTGTGTATACATGCACACACATATATATCTGTGTATATGCACGCACACGTTTGTACACGCATTTCTGTAAGTATGTATATATACATACACATGCATATACGTGTGTGTGTGTATGTACATATATATATATATATATATATATATATATATATATATATATATATATATATACTTATAAAAAGGGGGTATAATTATTAAAATGATATATCAGTGGTTGGCGTTTTAAAAAACCACAATCATCATCATCACCATCATCATCATCATCGTTTAACGTCCGCCTTCCATGCTAGCATGGGTTGGACGATTTGACTGAGGACTGGTGAAACCGGATGGCAACACCAGGCTCCAATCTAATTTGGCAGAGTTTCTACAGCTGGATGCCCTTCCTAACGCCAACCACTCAGAGAGTGTAGTGGGTGCTTTTACGTGTCACCCGCACGAAAACGGCCACGCTCGAAATGGTGTCTTTTATGTGCCACCCGCACAAGAGCCAGTCCAGGGGCACTGGCAACGATCTCGCTCGAAAACCCTACAAAGGCCAGTCAGGCGGTATATATATATGTCTGTACGTATCGTCGTCGTCGTTTAACGTCCGCTTTCCATGCTAGCATGGGTTGGACGATTTGACTGAGGACCGGTGAAACCAGATGGCTACACCAGGCTCCAATCTGATTTGGCAGTGTTTCTACAGCTGGATGCCCTTCCTAAA
The DNA here is from genome assembly GCF_046866305.1 of Octopus bimaculoides. Lineage (NCBI taxonomy): Eukaryota > Metazoa > Mollusca > Cephalopoda > Octopoda > Octopodidae > Octopus > Octopus bimaculoides. The sequence continues at coordinate 77,272,476 of NC_142928.1, read as the reverse complement.
GCCAACCACTCAGAGAGTGTAGTGGGGGCTTTTACGTGTCACCCGCACGAAAGCCAGTCAGGCGGTACTGGCAAAGGCCACGCTCATCTCGCTCGAGAAACCTCATGTGTCACCCGCACAAGAGCCAGCCTAGGAGCACCAGCAACGATCCCGCTCGAAAATCCCAGAACCCCACACAAGAGCCAGTTCAGGGGCACCGGCAACGATCTCGCTCGAAGAAATTTCATGTGTCACCAGCACAAGAGCCAGTCCAGGGGCACTGGCAACGATCTCGCTCGAAAAACCTCATGTGTCACCCGCACAAGAGCCAGCCCAGGGGCACCGGCAACGATCCCGCTCGGAAGATTTCATGTGTCGCCCGCACATGAGCCAATATCGGTAAAAATTGATTTTTAAGTATATTATTATAAAAATATAATTATAATTAAACGTGTTTGAGTGCCAACGCCTATACGCTAGAAGTAGATGTCACACGTCTATCTACAAGCGACTCTAAATTTGATTTCTATTAATAACACAAGGCCGAATACGAGGTAATGGGCAAGGAGATTTACAAAAAATTCGGATAACCCTATATCTTAAGATTTCGGGTTCTGTAATACAAAATTACTTTACACTCACCAGTAGAAATACACCGACAATATATAAGCGAAAAGTACACATAAATACCGATAAATTTCTGTGTACAGGTACCAATATATACATGCATTTCCCGCATATACATTGTATCTAATCGTCCATCTTAGCTATGTGGTTAATGTCAGAAATCATGCCGGGGTGAATGTAGTACCGCAGCAAAATATAATGACTAGAGAACTAAAATTATATATACTTTCAAATAGATGATACAATCATTAAAATGATAATATCTGGTTATCATATAAAAAAAGACCCATATCGGTAAAATTAAATTTTAAGTATATAATTATAAATATACAGTTATAATTAAGGGCCCTGGAGTGGTAATTCTTATACGCTAGGTCTACAAGCCACTCTAAATTTGTTCTCTATTTTCTTTAATAGCACAAAGCCGAATGAGAGGTAATGGGCAAGAAGATTTACGAAGATTTCGGAGTTGCGTGTAGACATTTGACATCTGCTTCTAGCGTATAGGCGTTGGCAATCCAGCGCCCTTGATTATAATTATATTTCTATAATTATATACTTAATAATACATACTTACATATATATATATACATATATACATATATATATATACATATATACATATATATATGTAAATATATGTATTTATATAAATCCATATATGTATATATGTATAATTGTCTATATGCGTGTGTATGTGTGTGTTTGTGTTTGTGTGTGTGTGTATATATATATATATATATATATATATATATATATATATATATATATATACATTCGCAATGATAGATCGCTAGCGACTAAAACTATTTTCATTTTTCCCTCCCTGTTTATTTCTGTGTTCCTTTCTGTCGAAGAGCGTAGGCTCGAAATGTAAAAGACTTTCTCACTTCCCGAGCGTTAAACTAATGCATCTGTTTGTTGTTTACACACCCGTCTTCGGCTTTTGTTTTTTTGTAAATTCTCACTATATACATACATACATACATACATACATACATGCATACATACATACATACATATATATATATATTGCATAAAGTGAATGCTCAATGCAAACAGAAAAATAAATCATCTTAAACGTAGCAAAATCTCTCACTAAATTACAGAATTGATGCAAAAATTTAGCGACAATTGTTAGTAATTTTGAATGAAGAATGGGAAGATTTCTAGAAACTAGGTAATGTTTGTGGAAATCACTTAAATGCTTACAGAAATGACAATCGTATGTCTTTTTCTAGACAAGTTCAACAATGGGTATATGTTTCACGCTGTAAGACCTTAACAGTATAGTATAGTCTAAGTTAGCTCACTTTTTCTCTGATTGGAGAATATATAAACTCGGTAAGGCAAAAACTGTAAAAGGGAGCGCTTAATAATTTTAAACATCATTTGCAATATACTAAACGAAAGCAAGCTATACATCAAAAGTTCCATAGTTGCAATTTATTTGTAGAGAATATTTAATTTGTTGAAATTAAGTAAACTCAAGTTATCGAATGGTTTCTGAAAGTTTCGCTCATATACTGGCATTTTAAACAATTTTATTCGTGCATTAGAACAGGATTGAAAGCTTAATACTAATCTGTGTTTGCGTATACGGACAGAGATACGAGTAAGCCTGCCAGCTGGCATTCCTCTTTCATGAAAGTTCGCCAAATGTGTACCCAAGTGGAAATTGACAAAATGCTACCAAAGTAAAACAGCGATTAAATAAAGCTATCACTGCAGGGAAAAGCTTTTACTCGTATCACATCTATCTAAAGAAGGCTGCTTGACATGAAACATAATATTATTTAAAGGCAATATTATTTATCTACCCTATTACAATAAATTCTCTGCCTACATAACATATGGAGTACTCAAAAATTATTGATAATACATAGGTACGAGTACTTACAGGCATCCACATATATACAGACACATATATATGTACATATGTAATGTGTGTGCGTGCGTGAGAGTGTGTATGTGTGCGTATGCGTGTATGTGTGTCTTTGCGCGTCTGCATGCTTGCATGTGTGTGTGCGCATGTGCGTGCGCGCATACGTGTGTGTATGTAGATGTGTGTGTGTGTGTGTGTGCGTGCGTGTGTTTGTGTGTGTGTGTGTGTGTGTGTGTGTGTGTGTGTGTGTGTGTGTGTTCTAAGTCTAAATATAGCATGTACTGTGAAGCATTGCTCTTATGAACCTTCAAATACGACTTCAGTTGAAATTCACGATAATGTCCAGTGTTACCAATCTAAATTGTCATATCACACTTGATGGGTAATTCATTTGTTTTATATCTCACCCAAATTCAGTGCAGTTGTAGTGAATATATTTCTGAGTGCATTTCTACCAGCTCAATAATGATTTTCACAAAGCAATGACTTGCTATTGGTATTTTTACTCAGATTTGTTTAAATATTAGGATCCACATATTCTGAAAACATCAGATAACATCCGTTCCTGCTTTTGTTTTCCTTTTTACATCTTAAACTAATCCAGTAATTCTGATAATTCATGGTAGATATGTTGTAGTGAAATCAAACCACGTTTGTAGATATAGCTATAGAAATTTTCTGCGTATATGTGTGTGTGTATGAATAGTTGTAGGTCTTCTTGCTTATATTTTATAAGCCTACTTTCTAGGAGAAAAGGGCTGATTTCTGAGAAATAATGATGTATCGTTGGGAATTGAATAACAATAACAAGTATTACATGTCGAAATTTAGATAAAGCATTTTTAGTGTGCCCCTTACGATAAGTGTGTGTAAAATGCTTAACAGCCTGTTTATTTCTTTGGCTGGAAAATACTAGCTTTTCCAGATTCCCACTTAAACATTTACTAACGTAGCCAAATTGCACCAATATTTATGAGTATGGATGTAAATTGTAAATAACTAGCGGAACTGCAGTTTTCGAAGCACTTGTCCATAAATATTTCTTGCTTATTTTGTATGAGACACCCACATCCTCAGGGAAGCTGACTTCTGAGACTATAACGAAATTTCTTCTTACACTCAGATAACTACTTTAGGTTTGTTGTTTACGCTTGGTAGAAATTTTGATGGAAATGTTCCACCACTATTCCTTGTGTTATGTATTCTTTAGCAAAGGTGTTGATTACATTTATCACTGGTCACTCTTTTGTACGGACAGCGTTGCGTATTGTTTTAGCAGCACCATGTTACAGTTGGATGTTGTACCTTGATGACATTTCTGCGCATCTGCTGACTACACATGTTATATCCGCCACAGAAAAGTGACATAATCGACATTTACGCTGAATCTTGAGACAGCTTCATTGTATCGTTTGTTCGCTAGGCATTTTGTGGATATTTCTTGCTTTTGGATTTCAAAAGTATAACCTTCAAGATGTGATGCGATGTAGCATTCATGAGTCCAAGAGAGTTTACACTTCATTTTAATGTTATTATTCTCCTCAAGTGTGCGTGAAACAGACCCATGCATAATGTTTTTGCGGAACTCAGACTGTTACTCTTTCCATTCTTTACTGAGTTAAACTTGTCCTGTACTTCTGGGTTGGCATGGAGTGACTGCTTCTTCAGGAGTTCAATGTATATGCATTCATGTATATAAATATAAAAACATGTATGCATGCATGAATGCAAGTATTTACGTATGTAGAACTTGGTAGCGTATTTATTTAAACCGAGATTGGCAATTTCACGAATTTCACGTGATATTTCCATGCCTACAAACGCAAACATAAATATATACATACATCTGCAGACACTACACCCGAACTATAACTTCAGATTTATGCCAGTGATTATTGAGAACATGTTTATGTAACTAAATGCGTTGGTAACATTTACAAGAAGTCAGGCTTTTCCAGAGAAGAAAGTACGGGACTTATTAAAATATTACAATCACAGAATTTATTAATGGAAATGTAAACTCAAGTAGAAGCATCCAAAGTGTACATACGTGTGTATATACATACGAGCATATATATATGCACATACGGATAAGTCAAATCATACAAATTCACTGAGACAATTATATGAATACATACGAATGTATAGGTAAATATATATTTACAGATGAAACGTGATTACATACGTACATATACATCTACATAGTACACTGCCCCCACCACCACCAACACCACAAAAAAAATCAAACAGTAAGTTAAGTCATGTAAAATGTACGCTGAAGATAGCTAGAGTTGGCATTAAATATTAAGATAATGACAAAAACTTTTTTTTTCAATTTCAAATAATGATTAACAAGAATGTGTGTTCATGAAGGTAGAATTGTGTAAGTGACTTATATCTTACACGAAATACATTAGACTGATTAATTTAATTAATGTATTTTATCATTTTATTTAGTAATGATACTTATAACATTTATAGCTAACCATTATATTCAATAGGTGTTAGGTTATTTTATCCCACTCGATACAAAATGCATTGAGTGCTGAATGTAAAACAATATTGGCTCCGCAAACATTCCAAAATATATTTGATCGAGGAAGAAGTAATCCGTTTGACAGTCTAAACGGTTATATTCTTGAATGAACTGCAATCCATCGCGTATTTACTGTACTATATGCGGAAAATCATACAATTTAATCGATATGTCTATATACAATTCTGAAGAATATGATAAGGTATGCTTCAATTTAACGACTATTAAGTGTATCGTAATTCTTTTGTGTCAAATGATCAAACGATCATGTATTTTATTTAAAGAATTCCACAAGTAAATTGTCTTTAGCTAGATTCGATCTTTTTCATAATAAAGAAACCAAACATATTCCAGTATACGACTAAATGCATTAAAACAGTTTATGAAGTCTTTATCTGAAGTTATAAATATCAGAACTGACAATTCATTCGTATAACGGCTATCTTAGTTTTATTAATGTTGTGTACCAAAAACTGTGATAGTTACTCATAAATACATCTAGATTTATACCTACAATATCACACGTTGTCTTTGTATTGTTATTTTCAAAGCATAGTATATGATACATATAAATAGATAAGGCAAGTTGCAGTTCAGTCGTCAAGTAATATAAACTAATTATATTAGCGACACGATCAAACTTGTCACTATACTTCTTAGAAGTAAACGATAATTTTATTAGACCTATTTTATTATTTTGGACAAATACATGAAATTAAATTACATTTTTGCGATAAGCCTTTATTAATCATAATGTTTTGAGTTCTATTGAGAAGAAAAAGATTTAAGCCAATCACCCAATTTACCGATAAAAGAAACACTAAAAGATGAATGGAATTTTTTGTGAGATACAGTATGATAGTCTTTAACAAAATCTACGTAGTCGGCATTTAAGTCTCGTCCATCAATAGATTTACTTTACTTGTTGATACATAGCAATAATTGAGATAATGTTGATTTGATTTTTATTTTAAAAAACAACGTTGTTCTACATTTTAGAAATCGTTTGAAATTTCCTTAATTAGAATTTTCACAACCTTACATAAAATCAAATCAAGCTAATAAGCCGATAATTTTCTACCTCAAGCATTGATGACTTTTTATGCATTGGAACTTCTAGACTGAGTTCAAGCAGAAAGTTAATTCTCTCTGATTAAAACCAAACTTAAACAAGAGTGGTAAAAAGATAAGCCAATTCATAGGCTAGGCTTCTTTAAAACTCTGCTAGAAAATTATCAGGTTGAGAAGAAAATTTATAAAGTAGAATTGACAAAATCAAAAGTAATGATTTATCGGTGGATTTCTACTGTTATCAGTCACACTAATATAATCACTTATTAAAATCTTCTGCTTTATCTGTATTGGTTGTTGCAATTTCAGCTAACATATTCAATACTAGAATTTTTGTTTTGGAATTTATTTTATTATTTGTGACATATACTTCAAACCACAATCTGGTCCTTTACATAGTTCTCTCTCAAATTATCTCTTAATCAGGGGTTTCTAAATTTATCATGAAGTAAATTTACTCAGAACCTGGAGTAAAGTTACTCACAGAAAGTGAATTTACTGATTCTGGTTTTGTATGTATTTCATTTCAGGCATGGTTGTGCGGTAAGAAGCTTGCTTCCATTTCCGGTGCTGGACGTGCTTTTTGCTTGTATGTAAGTCGGATGTTTTGTTGATTGCTGAATTTATTCATCATTGGATTTGTTAACCGTGTGCCATTGTTGCGTTGAACTTTGCACGTTTCTGAGCTGTTTTCCGGTGGCGGGAAGCGGAAATTGGATTTTTTTGCAAAGCCACTTTGGCAATTGTTAGTTGTTGCTTGTTTGAGGATTGAACTTGTAAAGACCGTTGTGGGCTTTATTGTTGCACCGTTCCCCCAGTGGGGGTTGGATTTGAACTGTTGGAAAAGAAAACCTATCATAGGTCTCCCTTTTTAGGAAATTTTAAAATATTTTTTTTTGTGTGAAGAATTAATTTCGGCCGAGTATATCGGTCGAAATAATTCATGAAAAAAGTAAGCTGGAGGAGCCAGTGAAAAAGTTTTCGGTAGTTGCCGCGGTGGCAATTGAAAATGTCACATTACCGAAAGAAAAGCTCTCCAAGCTCTTTGAACGAATGAAGGAGGAAGGAGGGGATATAAAGATATCACCCTCCTCTAGTGTCGAAGATTTAACACGGCGGCCAGTCGTTTTTAAAACGTACTGTCCGTCAACCAAAAAGTTTAAGCACTTTCAGCAGTACAAAATCGAAAAATGTCTGACCCCCATATAGAAAGACCTAAAATACATAGCGAGGGGCCGGACATATGGCACGATAGAAGCAAGATTCGAAAACGAAGAAAAGGCCCAAGAGCACACGGCGAGCACCCTGAAAACGAAGGAAGTGGTACCTCTGCCAACCTGTATAGGGAGGCGAACTGCCCGTATAAAGGTGACAGAGGTACCACCTGAAATTGAAGCTTGGAAAGTAATGGCCACCCTGTTGTACAACAGGACAGACAAAATATTTTTTTTACAGATTACATGCACTGCCCCCCAAAATTGGCTCGGGCAGAGCATTTCTACAATCATCCACGGGGCTCAGGAACACATCGAAACTCTTCCAGACAGGGTGCTCTTGGGTGAATATATAGTGTTAAGAATCCATGTGGAAGGAAAGAAACCAAAATATTACAAATGTGGTAAAAAAGGCCACATTCGTGTTACTGTGAGCAATGGCACAAGAAAGTGACGCAGACACTAGGCCCTGCAACTATTCAGAAAGACCCCAAACCCGCACACGCATTAACCCCCACAGAAACAAAATTTCCCACTCCCCTATCTGTGGTACTCGCCCCTAAACATGATACCCAAAAAATCCAACCCATGCAAACACAAGCCCCAACAACACCAAATATACTCACCCCCTTTAAAGTGGCACCAGAACGCATAACTCCCCCAGACGACACCATGGACGTGGTCGAGGGGGAGTTCACGGTAGTTCGGAAACGAACTCACGAACTTTCCCCATCCACATCCCCCACAAAAGAGAAAGAAAGCAGCACCTCACCACAAACAATAAAAAAAGCCTCGCCCCATTGCCCCAGGAAAAGACGGGAAAAAAGAAACTAAAATGTGGGTAGAATATAATACCAAGGATCAATATGTAGATCAAATTATAATAGGACACCACATTACTGAACTTTTCCCACAACACAGGGATTTAAACGAGAAGTGCGCCTGGATAGGTGAAACACTATATAGGCAAATGAAGGTGAGGCATCCAAAGACCATCAGGAGGATTTTGGACCTGCCCAGCTATTTGAAGAAGAAGGAGAAGCAGGGGGCTGCCTCACGTGTTGTGAGATCAGCACCAACATAACCAGTTAAGGGTAAGTAGAGTCCTTGATATTTTCCCCATTGTTTTAATGGCTGTACTTAAACTTGGATGTTTGAATGTGCGTGGTCTGAGCTGGAAGTGGAAGAAAGCCTGTTTCCTCGACGACCTCAGATCACACGTTATGCATGTGATGGTTGCTACAGAGACCAAGCTGGACAGTTTACAAACCTTCTCGCCCTCTTGAATGACTATGAGAAAATCATGTCTCCAGACCAGACCGGAGGTCGAGTGGTGTAGTTGTACTGATCCGAAAAGGCTTGACTCTGCAGACAAGTACAGTCAATGTAGACCTAGAAGGTGGGCTAGTCGTCCTTGATGTGACATACAGCAGTAAGGCCTTCATGTTGATCGGGATCTATGCACCTTGTGCCAGAGGATTTCAAACTGATTTTTATCAGCACCTAGAGAACTTTCTCATGACGTCGAAGACATTAGTGGCGTTGGGAGATCTTAACGCTATCGTTGACGCACGCATCGATAGCGTTGTTGGCTCGACTAGTAGAAAAGCAAACTCACGCCTAGTAGATCTGCTTAAGCGCTTTCAGCTAGCAGATTCTTACAGGCTTGACCATCCGAACGTCCCAGAGTGAACCTGGATTAATGGCGACAGAAGGCTCAAGTCTTACTTAGAGAGAATAGCGATAAGAACAAGAGATAAGGATAGTTTTAGCTGTCCACAGCTTGTCCAAGTAGCTTACACTGACCATAGAATGGTTAAGTGTAAATTGGACATAGATAGTACAGTTAAGAGAGGATCCGGCTACTGGAAGATAAACAAGTCTATTTTGACTTGCGACGAATACTGTAGCTGGATTAAGGAATTAGTACAGAGGGCGTTAACCGGCGCTGTGGTTAATAGCCGGTGGTGGTTCGCCCTCAAGAGAGTCATTCGTTTGGAGTCTTTTACTAGACTCTCGGGTCGACCAAAGCTTTGTGAGTGGAGTTTGGTAGATGGAAATTGAAAAAAGCTCGTCGTATATATATAAACGTGTGTGTGTTTGTTCAACACCCACTACTTGACCGGTGCTGGTGTTTTTACGTCCCCATAACCTAGCGGCTCGGCAAAAGAACCGATAGAATAAATACAAGGCTTTAAAAACAAAATAAATACTGGAGTCGATACAACCGACTAAAAATTCTTCAAAGAAATGTCTAATGACAGAAATAGGCAAAAGATGAAACATTAATTTTCTTTTTTCTTAGATCGGAAGTTCAGAAAAAAATTTAAATAGGCCTATTTTGCATAAAAATATATACCTGCATCATTATTCTGTTTCTGACGGAGAAGTCTAATTCAGAAGACTATATATTATTTACATTATTTACATTTGACGGACATTTGTCCTCATCTTGTTTGTTGTTAACACAACGTTTCAGCTGATATACCCTCCAGCCTTCATGAGGTGTCATGGGGAAATTTCGAACCTGCGTTTCCCTAAGACACCTGATGAAATCTGGAGGGTATATTAGCCGAGACGTTGTGTTAACAACGAACAAAATGAGCACAAATATCCGTCAAATGTAAATAATGTACATAATTCCTCATCTCTTAAATATAGAACTGTATTACAGAAGACTATGTTCATTTCTGTTTCCTGTTCAACATTAGTTCATAAATGAAGAAACATTAATATGTGCTTTCTTTATTTAAACTTAATGTTAAAGAATAAAATTTTAAATTCCCTCTTTATTCTTTGTTTCAATTCTAGAAATGTTAGCAGAAATTGCTGAGCAATATATGTTGGCTTCAAACTTTGGCACCAGACCAGCTATTTCGGAGGTAGGGGTAAGTCGATTACATAAATTCTAGTGTTCAACTTGTAATTATTTTATCAACCCCGAAAGGATGAAAGGCAAAATCGACATCGGCGGAATTTGAACTCAGAACGTAAAGACGGACGAAATGCCGATAAGCATTTTGTGCAGGGTGGTAACGATACTGCCAGTTTGCCGCTTTCCTGAGCAGTACATATTGGATAATAAATTTACTTTCAAATCTTGTCAAGAAATAAACGAGACTGAAAGGACTTCGAACACATCGATCTTAGATATACAGGGTGTCCACAAAGTCTGGGTACATGGGGATTAACACATACTTTAAGAAATTATTATTTCTTATATTTAATTGTTTATGTTATGATTTTATTTAGTCCATGTAGCCACATGGGGATTAAAACATACTTTAAGAAATTATTATTTCTTATATTTAGTTGTTTATGTTATGACTTTATCTACTCCATGTACCCAGACCTTGTGGACACCCTGTATTTCTATAAGATGTTCATGAATTTCTTTTTACTTTTTAAAACGTTCACTATCGTTAGTTTAATTTTTCTACCTTGAGCATTCTGCTTTTTATTTTCTATTAATCATTTTGTCTACATTTCCTCTACAAAATTTATGTTCCTGAAGTTAAAGAGACCTTAACCATTAATTTCAGGCTGCTCACATTTTTGTTTGCCATCAAAGCATTGTTTACACAAATTTCAATTCAATTCCACCTCATAAAATGTACAGTCGTGCTGTGCAAAAGTTTTACTTTTGGAAAAAGTTATGATGAACTGATTGCGCACAATTTCGGTTCTCAGTGTTTACATATGCTCCGGCGAGACGAATACTGGTCAGTCAACATAGAGGAGACAAAAAGTTCATAATTCAATAAAATGGAAGAACACTTATGGAGCAAGTCCACCTTTCATCGACCGATTGGTGCAATGGAAAATCGTTATTTTCTTCACATCTTTCAATGGTCTGTCGAACTTTTCAGCAGTCGTCTGTTGTACCACCAATTGGTTGTTCTCTGAAAAGCCTTAAGCCAAATCTCATACGTATCAGGTCGTTTGTACAATAGTTGGTATTGTGCAATGAGTCTCGATAAATCCGGTCTTAATTTTAGAGTTATTTGTAGACATACTTATAGTTTTTATTTTAATATGAAGAAATTTCAACTTTATTGTTTAAGCTGTCTTCTTTCATTATATCTGATGTAGCGGAACGTGTCTTCATAAGTAATGATTTACAGAACAGAGAAAGCAGCCGACAGAACATATCAAATCACACAGCAGGCAAGCGGAAAAATAAAATAATTTAAAAGTAAATAAGATAAATTGTATTGCAGCATTGTAAGGAAAAGAAATGGGATACGGTACTCGAATTTCGTTGAATGTAGTTGGTGTTCAAAAATAAAAGAGCTTACGAAATATATCTTACAAAAATAATGAGGATATTATTTAAAAGACGAATTCCAAACAAATAAGGAAATAAATAGATAAATAGTACTTATAACGTCGAGCAGGGAGTGGGGAAGGTGGGACAAAACTATGAATAGTATTTCATGAAAAACAAAATATATATATATATTTTTAATGATCATTTATTGTAGTAGAGACGGAAAAATTGAGCTGACAAATAAACGAAATGAAAACATTCGTTTATGAAAGGGTGTTAGAAAGTGATGTCATGCAATAATTTTTAAACATTTAAGGTACTTGACTCTGTGAAGCTGTTTACATTTTCATTGAGATCCTTATAGTTTATGTTCAGAGAATCTGAAGAATATGTGATTAGCTCAAAGGTAGACGTATGTAACCTAACACATGGTTTCTTTGTGGACGAGCTGAATTCATATGCCAAAAATATGAACGATAGGAAGAAGAGATTTCACCTTATGACTCTTTGAAAAGACACAGAATTGGAGCTTCGTCAAGAGAAATGCTCTTAACAGTTTGTAAAAGAAGGAAAAATTACAAGCTAGTCAAACAGCAGCTCAGTCATTAGCTAAATCCCTTCTCCGACAACCCACACAGAACGCTTGTAGTACCTAAGAATAGATGAAATCTATTGTAGAAGGCATTTGTAATAAAAAAAAAGACAAACTAAGGGAAATTACAAATGGATTGAAGGATCTTATATTCAAAGCTTTCTTATATGCAATGAATTAATGACCGACAATCTGTTTACTGTCAACACTCATAACAACATTTGAGCTACTCACTTAGACCAGAATTTTATTTTAAACCTCAAAGACTGCTACCAGAAATTTCTATATCTCTAGTGTCTGTGCCTAAAAGAAGAAAAGGAGGCAGAGCCATTGAAAGTTACATTCTTTCGATTCTATAGCATCTACTAACTACCAGACCAAACCACACCAATCTATTGGAGGAGTGAAGGCCGATCCCTTCTATAACGCCTGCAAATCAACAAAGACCTGACATAGATCACATGTACATGCATGGATTTGCTGAATGACTAAGAAGTTTGATTTTCTATCCTGATTCCATTTTGAGTGTGATGCTTTTTACCATAGCCACCAGTCGATCAAGCCTTGTGAATTAAATTGGGAAGGTATAAACTGTATATAGACGTTCGTAGAACGGATTATGCTTGTAATTCAAGACCTCTTTCTTGTAATATATTTTGCCATTATTTTTTGTGAGAATTCCACGATACGTGTCTATAATATTATTCAGGTTCTTACATAGTAATTAACGAATCGGCGGTATTCTATTCTACTTGAGTGAACAATTGAGAACAATGACATCAAACCGACAATAAATCTATTGTGCATGATCTTTCTGTTTTCGAGCAGAAATTCTTACGTTTCACTTTTGTTAAAATCCTTCGGAATGACAGTAACATTGAAACTATATATTGGACCTACAATGATTATATTAGTTCATTCCTTGCATTAAAGGAACAGAAAATAACAAATTACCAAATGATCAAAACCTGAAGGATGGATAAAAACTGAATGTAAAACTATCAGACACTGTATAGTTAATACAGAATATATAACCCAAGCCACAAACAAGTATCCAGAAATGTCACCACGATGTAACTGCCTATGAAGCATGAAGTAATGTCGTAAACTTTAAATACAATACTTGGAGAGTATACACATTCTTAATTTAAAAGTATGCTGGTGTCATATACTTGTCTAAAGTTCCGTACAAATCACGAAACAATGAAGTGGGACAGAGTAAAGTAAGAGTGCACAGCTGTCGAATCAGTTGCCCAGCCGATGTTTAGCACATTGAAGATAAAAGAGAAAGAAAATACATATGTCAAATTAATGAGAAATCTGCAGATGCTACTACATTCGAACAACGACTTTAGATTTATAATTTTGATCACTGGGAACTTTGTTATGAGCTAACTTTCTCAGCGCCGTTGCTGAGAAATTGAACTTCACAAATCAGAAAAGACACGGCCAATTACAAAATTACAATTACATGCCATTAATCGAACTGTAATTATATCTAAAACAATCTAGAAGTGAACTGTGTATCATGTGCATATGCTCATGTATGGTCATTCAAATGTTATATGCATGTATGTGTCTGCTTTGTACATAGGCTAACATATAAAGATTTGCACACTCTTTTTATACGCGCATGCACACATGCATATGTATGCAGATATGTAGACAATTCCTACATGGTTATCTAGTTGCTGTTCTCTAAATTAAATGAAAGAATCTTGTTTCTGAATTTCACTGCATTTCATTTTCTATTAGTAAGAAATTTGAAAAATAAAGCTACATCTGCACATGCACAACTACCTAAATACATACATACATGCTTACATAGATACATGCTTACGCACACAGGTGCATTCATGCATACATATATAATGCATTTAAGATGCCAGATTAGGCTCTTGAAGAGACCTGAAACCTGTACATCATAACAAGGAGGACACTAACTACCATTGGCAACTCCCCTATCGACAACGACACTCATAGACGGATGGAGACAGAGATATAAGGCCAGTCCAGACGGCTTTTGAGTGCTGCATTATATTAGATAGAAAACACCTATTGAACAATAAAGGGAGAAAGGAGTACCACTTGTGTACTCAATAGCAACAATAATGAGAGTAGGTGATGAACTCCTGAAAAGTACATAAATGTACAGCTTTTCCATGTGAACCAAAACAAACTTGAAGGAAGATATATTCATTTTTATATGGCAAAAGTTATGCTTGGTTACATATCCTGCAAGTTAGAAAATGTCAACCATCAATTCTGTGCTATTCAAGGACAGGAGATAACTACAGAATACTCGATTAAGAAAAGAGGTAAGGAAGCCTCTAAACATTTGCGTTGTCGATTGTGTCATACCAGTGTGGAATATAACAGCCACGTCATCAGAAGTTATAAAATATCCCTAATGTACTATCTCCCTATTAGATATGACATTGTGGCTGAAACTATTTGCAATGCTATCCGCAGGAAGGATAGCTCTCACAAACGATCACTAGAATCACTCTGTTATAGCACACTGTAAAATGACAAATGCTAGTGGAACATTCCACTAAAAACATCAACATAACACAAACACGATAGGTCTGATGTTATTTTATAGGAAAGAGAACAAAAGTCGTGCAATATTGTCGAGTTTAGCTACCCAGTGGATATGCATATCTAAACTCTAACATTACATAAAAACACCTATATTAAACAAATGAGAAACTTACGGCTTTTGTATCCGAGCTATAGATTTTCATTTCTACAAAGTGTTAAATATGCACTGGGCTATATAACAATATATTTGAATATGATTCCCGGAAAATCGAGCTTTTCCAGCAAATATCAAATGAAACTGATTTGCATCCTCCAAGAACAATCAATAGAATATGTAAAGCATTCAAGGAAATCTCCATTTGAGCATCGGTGAAGGAACATATGGTGAATCACGTGTATATATGGGTCACACAAAAACGTACATAATGAACAATGAATCACCATACATTTGTAAAGGTTGTGAAGAAACAAAACATGCTCACCCATTACATTACATCAAATATACCTACGCATATGACTACACATAAGCGTACACTAACTAACCCACATATTCAGAAATCTCGGGAATTGTTTTGACATAAAATACAGACCTACCACATTGTTAGTGACTGATATGAATTCTAGGAATAACTTAAATTCCCAAATATACATATACATCCATAGCTACCATTACCTACAATTAAAACAAGTTCAGAAGAATTTCTCCAAATTCTCTAAGCCAACATTAGACAACTAACGTTTCTTTGACGAGAGTAAAATAAACGAGAACACTCTCATGTTAAATCTTATTAAGAGTATCACAAGGGGAGTCTATCTGAAAATATGTGATAACACGTTTTGGATAATCAACACCTACTTCTATTCAGTTTCCATGAGTACGAAAGGGTATCTGTTGAGCACGTGGTAATGATATAAAATGCAGACTGCAGGTGTATAAAAGACGATGACGAAAATCATCAATAGCTTACATCAGGTGATGAAAATAAAAGTTCTATTCTCAGGAATATCTTAAGTACTTTTGATATAAAGATCAGCAGTCAGAAAGAATTATTTCTATTAGAATGCACCATGATTATATAGAATCAGACAGGAATACTATATCACATCAACAGTACAACTAACACAATCTTTAAACTTTGACCAATACAGTGGGAAAGCTGCATAATTAGAAGACATCAGGGTGATATCTAATTGTTGGTTACTGGCATAAAACGTTAACGTTCTACTGAAAGTGACAAATATTTAATATTAGGTAAAACAACCTAACTGTGAAAGATTAGATTAAAAGTTTAAAAATAATAATGAAACAGCAGCTGGATAAAGAAATATTCTTGCCAAGTCAACTCCATTGCTTTAGTATAAATTTCATACAAACTGTTTAAACATGCTAAACAACATTTGATGATAAATCTACACAGTCCAAAGTAAGAAATGCAGCAAAAATCTTGCGATAGAATGCATGAATTTAATCTCATTCTCCAGTGAGTTACTGGAGTCACACTACGTCTGGTAAAAGTACTGGATGTCTTAGTTTCTGCCAAAGCAAAGATCTCAAGTGCCTTGCCGATATGTTTTGCACTTGTGACTAAAAGTAGGATGGTTGTAGTCGATATCACTAAATCTCTTTTATAATATTTGACAAAAGTAAGGCGGTGAACTAGCAGAATTGTTACACCATGCCGGCGAAAATCTTAGCAGCGTTTCTTCCGATTTACGTTCGAAGTTCACATACCGCTAGGGTTGACTTTGTTTTTCATCCTTTCAGGGTCGATAAAAAATGTTCCAGTTGAACACTGGGATCGATGTAATCGACTTACATCCTCCTCCGAAATTGTTGGCCTTGTGCCAAAATTTTAAACCAATATTTTACAAAAGTCCGTTAGTTAATCACTAATATTTAAACCTGCAAGAGATTCTAATATGATCCATAATTTCTTAGTGAAAACCAAAAGATCGACATTAGAAATATGCATTGCTGAGAAAAAAATGGAATTTTTCTTCTTATATAAGGATGGAATTATACCTGACGAATGGAATTAAACCTGGCGGGTGGAATTATATACATGGGGGTCAGCAAAATTATTTTCTACATCCAAAATAATTTTATTAATAGTTACTCTAGATTCCTTATTCTACACGGTGACATCTAGAAATATTTAGGCGCCGTCGAAATTTGCTACAAGCAAAAATGGAGTGACCAAATATTTCTAAACTAAATTTCAAAATAAATATGTTTCTCAGAGCTTTCCTAATATAAAATGGATGATATTCTTTAATATATTTGCAACATTAGCACTGACCAGCATATATGAGAATATATTTGATTGGTGTTCAGAAGAAAGTCTCTCCATTAACATTAAATTCAACTAAAGATCCTGATAGCAAGTCTCAGAAGAAAATGCAGAAAATAATTTCAGTGCTCCTTTGATTGTCATATGTTATGAATCAAACAGAATCTGCTAAATAGCAACAAAGCCCAATGCATCAACAATGAAGACAACAAAATTTGACGGGTTGGGAACGAGCTACATTAAAGATATTTAGCTCCCGAATACATTCAATAAAATATCAGAATTTTGGGACTCACGTAACGCAACACAGACCTGCAAGAGAAACACTGCATGCAAAAGATAAATAAATAAAACGAAATAAGGCTATATTTGCGTTTGTTTTCGTAGATCTGAGAAAATTGGTAGGATGTATTGCCTCTCTTGAATTCAGGAGAGTTAAATATATAACACTTCAAATGTATGCATCTGGAGTGCGAGTATAGAAAATAATCAGAAAATACCCGTTGACAAATAAATAAATAAAAGAAAACAAACTAAAAAGATGCTTTTTAACCATTGATATGTAACTGATGATATGTAACAAGATATTACAATATGTGATTAGTAGTTTCTCCGCAATGTCATCAAGTTTTTAATTTCGTATGCAGCATGATGAAAGTATTCCTGAAACAAAGCATAGTACTAACCGTAGAAAGGAAAGCTATAAGATGAATATAAAGATGTTTAAGGCAGAAACGTTAGTACACCGAGCGAAATGTTTAGCGGTATTTCGTCTGTCTTTATATATTCTCAGTTCAAATTGTGCCGAGTTCGACTTTGCTTTTCATCCTTTCAGGGTCTATTAATTAAGTACCAGTTACGTACTGGAGTTTATCTAATTGACTGGCCCCCTCCCCGCTAAATTGCGAACCGTGTGCCTAGAATAGAAAAGAATATAAAAATATTTCTTATGTTGAGTACGCGCGTATATACTTGCAGAATGAAACTTCTACCAAGTGCATTGATAACATGAGTGCAATTAATAAAATGAGAACAAACAAAAAAGAAACCAAAACTGAGACAGAAAGTAATAGTTATAGAAGTCGAGTATCCAGTTAACTCGAATTTTGCAATTTAGTCTCAAAGTCAAAGCGAAAAATAATCAAAGCTTTTCTAAAATTTCTGTCTGTCTCTTTCTCCCTCTCTTTCTCTCTCTCTCTCTCTCTCTCTCTCTCTCTCTCTCTATATATATATATATATATATATATATATATATATATATATATATATATATATGTGTGTGTGTGTGTATGTATGTATACCTATCTACTTCCTCTGTTCAGTCCTACCCACCTTCTCTCTTCATTGATAGCCCAATGCAATCTGTACACTGTATATATTACAAGCAAGGAACTCCTACTATCTCCCAGCCACATACCACGAGACCGTACGGTTTCGACCTCTTTGTGATCATCATCGATGACGGATACTTCTCCGCTAGAGATAGCTGTAGTTCACCGCTATTTCTAACTAGCCACTTTGTTATATATACCGTCTCATGACATCAGTTCCTCATTGTGATGGATAAAGTACCTTCTTATAGGTGTTACTAATATGTATGTATTTACGAATGCACACGCACACACACACACACACACAGACGCACACACAGACACACACACACACACACACACACACACACACACACACACACACACACACACACACACACGACCTACTACCACACACGTTCGATCTACCAAATTCATTAGCAAAACATTTTTGCACAACCTGGGTCTATATATATATAGTAGGAGACATTTGCCCAAGGTGCTGCGCAGTGGACTGAAACCGAAACCAAGTAGTTGTAAAGCGAGTTTCTTAAACATACAGTCATGCTTATAAATAAATAAATAAATAAATAAATATTACTTGAAGATTGTACCTCATGTATCATCATGCTTCATAGAAATGTATTTTTTTTGTAGTATCTGCTACTATCGAGGTTCGTTTATTAACCATTGATTTCTTATCTTTGTACGTTCAACTGGTTGTGCATTGGTGTGTATATGTGTGTCCGGTTTTGAGCATGCATGCGTATGTGTATGGTTGTGTGCATGTATATATTTGTTTGTAACTATTTTACTGCTATTGTTGTTCTTGTTTTAATTCCAGTTCAGTGTTCAGAAAGCAAGCATATGTGGCCGGTTTATTAGTTTCCAACGTATGTAGAATGTCATTGTTTATTGGAAAGAAGGAAAAATTTAACTAGATAGAAATTTATCTTCTATTTCTAGCATGACAAACGACCTCCTTCAGGAGGCTTATTTGTATCATGTGAATGGCCCGCATAATTGTGCGTGTACGTAAGTTAGAGACTATGGAATATCCGACTAAATGTCTGACTGTTAAAATCATATTGGAATTTATCTCGACTTTTATGTATCTTAAAGACAATTCATTTAACTGTAATATAATATATTCTTATAAATTAGATGCTAGAATTTCTTATTACCGTGAGTTGTGGCGGTGTTAAAGTAACATTAGAGTACTGGACTAAATGTGCAACAGTAGTTAGATTTCATTAGTGTACAAGCTAGGTTCGTAGTTGAGATAGTATTGGTCATGTGCAAGGATTGATATTGATTCATTCGGTATTAAACATCTATGATTGCGTTTACTTTAAATAGTGTGTGCAAGGGGTGGGGTGAGATAGTTACGTTCAAGTTTGATATTTTATATTAAGGAATTTTTATATTCACTTAGATTTCTACGTTTAGTTTGCAACAATAACGTTCCTAAATTCATTATCCCATTACTGTTTGAAAACTTTCATAGTTCCAAAATCAGAATAACGATGGTAATAAAAAACGTGCTGTTTGCATGTTTTACTGCAGGTTACAAAATATCCTACGAATATTGTTATAATTGATTAAATCATTAAAGCTAGATTTAAAAATTATACAGCAGTAAGTCCTTGTATATTTCATGATTTATTTTACGTGCAGTGTAGCTGTGTATTGAATTTTGGTTTGTATTTGACTATTAGTAAACTTTCCATAGCTATTATTTTCATTTTATTTACATGTAGTTATTATTTGTGGAATTCTATATTAAATTCAAGTGTTGTGAACTAATTTTTTTCCTATCGAATTACATTTTATGTAACATATTACAATGAACCGCAGTGACTCCTTGTAAATAGATGTTCAATCGATGTGAAAGTATTGTACTTATGTAACTGATATAGCGTCTTGAGTAATGGGTTTACAGCATACATGTTCTACTGAAATTTCTAAGTAAATTATATTGGTACGTTCTGTGATTAAGTACGTTCTGTGATTTGCTAGTCTGTTTTATCTTAATATATTCATTCTACATCTGAGGTTGTGATTAGGTGTGATTCATGTTTTTTTTGTTTTATTGGATTGGTTAATGACATAGTTATTCATTTATAACCAAAATGTACTTAGCTCTTCTGGTATACGGTATATGTGGTCTATATATTCATAATGAGTGTGATATCTGTAGCATTAGACTGAATGAAACTGTTCTTGCATTGTTCTATGGCCGGCCATGTAAGATTACCCAGTATCGACTAATGATTTCTCTGCACGTAAGACTTTATCTAAGGATTATTTAGAGGAAGAAGATGTAAGATTTTCTGTAGGAAGGGATTAAATTACAAACGTTCTATACTTACGGCGATTCGTTGGTCTGCTTAATTACCAATGCCATCCCAATAAAGCAAGCATTCAGTAAAGACATTAAATTCTCGGGTACAAGATAAAGCCTACGATGATATGTACCTTTAGTTGCTACATGTATTATTCCTTATTGTTACATGTATATCTGAACATTAGGGCGTTTCTGTGTCTGATTTATGGTCACGTTATACTGGATCATAAATGTAAGAATAAATATTTTCAAGATGTGATTTAAACCAATCAGGCTCTTCATCCATATCTGCGTTTTACAAAAAAAAAAGGAGACATCGTTCCTCAATATAACGCTGTGAACGAAATATCATAGAAAAACACCAGTTGGCTCTATAGTTTTATATAGAATCCAGTAGAAGCACTATAACATGCAGCATAATACCAAACACAAAGAAAAAGAAATCCATTCTTAGGTATATCACACGAAAAATAAATCATAAAAACTGCCTATGACTTACTATTTCTGAATGCGGCATTAATGATTTTATCGGTTATAACAATATCCCTATGATCTTTACTATCTACTTCAAAGCGCACAAATAACAGGCCATTATTTCCTGTATTTTCTTCTGATAATGGGACCATGTAAATTTCAAAGTATTATTCCAAATTCAATATGCAGGAATGGTTATGAAGCATGTAACTATCCATAATAAAAAAGACCAAACTCGATCATCGTTGGTTCTTTGATACAGTATGTTTGAAATGAAAGCTAGTTCTTCGCTATTTATGCGTGCACAAACATAAACATGCGCACACATGCACTCGGATGCACTCAGATGCACTTACACACACACACACACACACACTCACTCATACAAACACACACACACACACACAAACACATACCCCACACATACACAAGTGGTGGCTGCTCACCCGCTTTCCAGTGTGGTCGCAAGTTTTCGCTGACAGTAGAGATGTACTCTCCTCCCTGTCCTGAGTCTCTTTGACCAAGACGAAGAAACACTCTACTACAAAACATTTGGTGATTATTGTGTCACATCGTCGTAGTTATGAAAATCCCATCACTTACGGAGCGGACATGCATTTCAACGAAGAATGCAGCTGCATCATAGGTTACCGGAAATCCACTACTTTCTTGCTTATGCAGTACCTTCTGTGCTCCGGAGTCCCAGAGAATTGCGGAAGTGAAATCATTCCATTGTTGAAATTGCATACATGAATTACTCGAACACACTATAACGAAAGGGTTTCCGTCCATTTGTGGTGAGAAGAGAGCTGAGTGTTAACTGGAGCCAAGGCAAATAAACAAATGAATAAATAAATGAATGAGTAAATAAAACGATAAATAAATGTGAAATCGTAAAACAATGTAAATAAATGTATGGTGCTTATCTAAAAAGCACTTGCTGTATGTTATAAGGAGAAACGGTTCCTTGATCCCAGAAGATTCTCTAATAATACTGGAAGCTGCAAAATTGGCAACAAGCAAAAAGGCAAGACGGACAAGCATTACAAACAACACATATTTGAAGAACAAGTACCCTTCTCATATACGCATCTATATGCATGTAGCAACTTACATGGTTACCAGAAGTAGTCGTTGATTATAAATCTTGACCTCACATACTTGCGCGCGCAGGAACACTCGTGTGGTGAGTGCTCACTCTACTTATTTTTAAAATATAAAATTTAATTCTTTTGTAAATATCTACATAGGTAGATAGGTAAGAAAGCTTATATGTTCGTAAGTAGGTATGCATAAATATATGTATACGTTTAGCAATACTAATCTCTTTTTTCTTCCTCATTTTAATTATTTTTAAGGGTATTTTATGCGAATATATTGTATTCACAATTGCACATACTGGTGAAAAAATTACAAAACCGAAAATCAGTTTTGCACGCAAGGGAATGTATTCAACTTGAACGATGTACGAGTTATGTCCCTTGCAATCGAACTTTGAGATTTATAAAAAAAGACGGAAGAAAGAAACAACGAAAGACACAAAGGAAGGGAAGGAACGCACAGAGAGAGAGTATTTTCCAATCAGTTTCAGCTATAGAATGATAATCAAATCAAATAATAAATGCTGAACGGATAAAGGAAATGAATAAATTCGATAATGAATTAATTAATATATTAAGAGAAATGAATAATCAGGTCAGGATAAAACAATCTGCATCAACGCAAATATCTCTAATCTTTGAGCTGATCAATCATCCGTCAGTAATGTCAACCATTAATGCAAGCTGTACTGTGTGAGCGCGCGTGTGTGTGTTGCGTGTGTGTATATGTGTGTTTGTATGCATATATATATATATATATATATATATAAGCAATGTTAATTCTCTAAATGAAGTATTAACAGTAACTGCACGATAAAGTGTAGTATATTGCCACTTAAGTGTGGCTGACCCCTAGGGGTGGATGTTACTGTTGCTTTTAGCCCCAGGAGGACATCTCCTCCAGCTGGCTTATTGACACACGACTGTGTCCTGTTTGCCAAGGGAAGTTATCCCTCTCACCTCGATCTGCAGCACGAACGTATCCGGATTTCAGGGTTATTTCCCTTCGTCGGCGCCCGATAGCTGCTGACCTTGGTGAGAGAGACAAAAACCTGGCAATCTTATATCTTCTTTTCCAGTGAAATTCTTCACTGATATCGAAAAGGTGAAAACAAGCAATGTTAATTCTCTAAATGAAGTATTAACAGTAACTGCACGATAAAGTGTAGTATATTGCCACTTAAGTGTGGCTGACCCCTAGGGGTGGATGTTACTGTTGCTTTTAGCCCCAGGAGGACATCTCCTCCAGCTGGCTTATTGACACACGACTGTGTCCTGTTTGCCAAGGGAAGTTATCCCTTATATATATATATACAGAGGTGGGCACCGTTAATCGAAAAGTTAACTTCGTTAATCGTTACTCCGATAATTCTTTGAAAATGTAACGGAAGTTAACGTTAATCTGTTTACGTTAAATTTTATTAAAAAAAAAAAAAAAGACACACAACTATAGTTTAATACTCCACCAACTCTACTGTCTCATAACTTCCAGAAAAATAGATAGTTTTTAACGAAACTTTCACTACGTAATCGCTTATATTCCGTAGATTGCATGTATGTAAAGATTTGTTGGAAAAAGAATTTTCCGAGGGGTTGGGGAGAGGAGTTCAAGAGATTTCACAGGGCCTGACATTTTCACCCTCATAACTTTCTGGAAAATAGATATTTTTTAGTGAAATTTTATACAAATACCTTTGAAACGGTATAGATGACGATTACAATGAAATTTGTAGGCAACATTTTTGAATGGGGGCGTGGGGAAGACGAGTTTGCAGAAAACGGAGTTTTGGATCAGAGGCCGACTTAAGTTGGAATTTTTCCGTTTTGACGGAAATTTTTTCAAATGTTTTCCACCAAATTTTTCAGAATTATGAAAAAAAAAAAAAAAAAAGAAAAACAATTATATAAATTTTTTTTTACTCCCGCCACCGCCTCACCATCCAAGTCCAAAACGACTTTGGCCATTTTTTTTTTATTCACTACGCACTTAAAACCCGTGTGGAAAACATTTTCGGTTTAAAACAAAATGTTCATTATTTCGGAGGAGAATGCGTGATTTAAGGGGGATCTGGCTGTTGTTTCTCGCACATCCCAAACGTCCTTCCTCGTTTCTTTCTCACTCACACATCTATTGATATTTTTCAATATTTTTCCTCATAAACAAATTTTATGGAACGATGATGTGAAAGTAACACACGTGTAGTCCCCACCTAAAAACATCTTTAGTGTTCATATTAATCTGTCAAATGTAATATGTATCTGTTCACGTTTTTTTGTATTATTCAGTGTTAAGAGGGGTGTCCACAATATTTGCTTTAACTTTGTAAATTTTTTACGTACAGATTTGAAATTTTATCAGTGGGTGCGTTATATACCACTGGTATATAGTTATCTAACGTTAGCTAATCATGCTGATTAAATTTGAATTTTATGGGCAAGCAAAATTAATTAACAGGTGTAAAAGCAATAACATTATGGAAAACACTAAAATTGA
>NC_142928.1:77237742-77242742 GCF_046866305.1 Octopus bimaculoides | reverse complement strand
CTTTCATAAATAGCGTGCAAAACTATATCAATACACCAAATTTGATAGAACAAAATAGAATAAAATTGGAGGAACAACAACAACAACAACAACAGTAATAATAAATCTGAAGTGAAGAACGAATATATAGTGCGTGTGCTTATTTGCCCCCCCCCCCCCAAAAAAAAAGGCCATCCCGAAATATAACAGTAATAGGAATAAATTCTTTGTAAATTCTCAATATTAATCATGAAATGTTATTCTAAGCCTTTCTTGGCTGCTTTATAAACCTATTATTAAATTTACTAAAATATTTAACGGGTTCTTTAACGGTGTGGATATGCTGAATGCTAAAAGCAAGCTTCATGGGATTTAAACTCGGAATATAGTTTTGTAACTGAATCACGCAAGGCATTTATTCCGACGTTTTAGAGATTTTGCCATTGTTGTTAAACGTGTATGCATATGTATGCATATGTGTAAATTTGATTGTCTGTGTGAGTGTGTATGTGTTTATGTGTGCGTGTGTGTAATGAAGAGAGACAGAGAGAGAGAGAGAGAGAAAGAGAGAGAGAGAGAGAGAGAGAGAGTATGTGTGTGTGAGAAAGAGAGAGAGAGAGAGAGAGAGAGAGAGAGAGAGTATGTGTGTGTGAGAAAGAGAGAGAGAGAGAGAGAGAGAGAGAGAGAGAGAGAGAGAGTATGTGTGTGTGAGAAAGAGAGAGAGAGAGAAATTTTTAAATGTTTATACGCTTTTTCACGGTTCTTTTCACTATTCTCTTTTACGGATTGTCTCGCGGTGAGTGGCATCTATCAAGGTGGATTGTCGATTCAGTAAGGGCAGTTCCATGGTAACTATACATGTGATAAGTACATTGCCTGTAATGGCATCACCTGTTAATTTCATATTAAGGCAAAAATATCACCATTAAATCCTTTGTTTTGCTTTTTATCAGTTGCTAAATATAATGTAATGATTTTTATTTGCAGAATAGATATTTTTATTGAAGTAGAAAATTATCATTCTTACAATTTTCATTTATCATTAAAATTTTTTTTTTTTTTTTAACTATTTACATTTTAGAAACTTTAGGAAAAGGACAATAAAGAAAAAATAATCTATGTATCATACTTATTGTATATACGTCATTCGCAGGCTGTGGTATTGATATGAAATACAACTTTTATACACGTAGTGTGTCAAAAAATACCGTACGTATCGCAGATATTAAGCTACATGAATGAGGTGTACTTGCAGCCACACCACTAGATGAAATCCGTCACCTCCAATACAAAGAAACTGTGATAAATATATTTACTGGTGTTAAGAATAGCCGCCCCATGTAGTTGCGAGTACACACCACTATCAAAGCCCAACAAAGCCGAAATGCATTTGGCGTTCTCGCTAGCCTCTACTGGCAAAACTTTTCGCTACCCTCCGATATATTGTGCTTTTGAAAACAGTAAGTCCATATTGAAACGTCATCTCAGATGAATACTGCAGTAACTTGCCTATGAATGTTGTATGTACACTAAATATGATATAGATGACTATTTTAAATTAACACTTTAATAGTATCTTGCCGGAGCAGACATGTCACATCAACAATAAAAATATAATGATAGTGCATCGTCAATAAATAATCAATAAATAAATGTTTCGGGCTTCCACCAGTCACAATTGAACATGCCTCTTCTTCATTTATAGGACGAAATAGGATCATTTGAGGCATGCATGGAAGACTCCCTTTTCCAGAAGACGGATGTTTATCCCAAGGAAAGTTCAAATCCTCTTAAGCCTACACGACTTAGCATCAACATCGCTTCGGGCTTTGCTGTCAGAACGTAAACTGCCAGAACAGATACAGCAAGGCATCACGCCCGATCCTCTAACTGTTTCGCCAATCTATCAGCCTGGTTCTATACCTTTCTATTGACCACGAAAGAATGAAAGATAAAGTGATCTCGGCGGAATCTGAGCTCAGAATGTAGAAGTCGAAACAAACCTGCGAGCATTCTATGCAACGTTTTAACTGCTTTGCCAATTTGTTGCTTTCAAAAAATATTAATCTCATAAAATAACAGATTATTTAAGAAGCATTGCTCATAATTTGTCTCAGAATATTTTTTTACCTTTTTCCAATTTAAATTAATGTTATCTTTTCACTGCATTTTTTTTTCTTTTTTGTATCAGATTCTAACTTTAAAAGATAATTTGCTTTTTTTTTTTCCATGTACATGGTGAGTAAAACTGATATTAATAATGTTCGCCTTTCAATTTTTTTTATTGTTAATGAAATACTTCGTAAAATGAAAGAACAAAAATAAATAATCTTTAGCGATGTAAATACTCTGCGGATGAAATTCTAATGAATTTAGCACCAAAGATGTGTTTCATAAGACGATGAATTTACCAACAACGATGTATTAGCTCATGATATTATTACATTGCAATGAAATTACTGGCTATGAAGTGAAAGCCGATGTATTTAACGTGATGTAATTACCTGTGATGAATTTACTGTAATGAATTTTCCGGACAGCAACTCTCAATTGTAATACGATTAACAATAACAAGATTTTACCTTAAGATACTTAATTTTCAATTAAAGGAACGTCTGACAGCAACACTGATGACTGTCACAAATGTGGCACAAGCCAAACATGCTTTGGTAACATATTGATTTATCATAAAATGTATTTAGTCAAATTCCATTTCATATTGAACGCAAATTCCGTTGGGTTAATTTCTTTTCAATTACCTAGATTCAATAAAATATGTACTGGTAATAAACCAGAAAACCATTCGATTAAGTATATTTCTTTCTTACGCATATACAATGTCCTCATATGTCCTTGAATCATTATACAGAATGAATATTAACAACGTTCTATTTTCTGTGAATTGACCCTTCCCTGGTCATGTTTGCCATTCACCTGCCCAAAGTAGTAACAATAGATAAGTAACGGTAATACATTATCGTCTATGTAATACATTGTTGTCTTATCACTGACTCTCACATATATTTTGTGACGTTATGCTAACACGAGAGGTCAGTAAGGCCGAATGATGGACTACCTAATTGTCAAGGTGTATGATGAACTCTTGAACGCCAGGAAATGTTTGGTGTGGTTAGTTTTTGCTACTCTAAGTCTTGAGCAAGCAGACTTACAATCAATGAGTCGTCGTCGTTGGCGAGTATTAAATCTCTAGCGCGTGAGTGAGCCTCATCCCATCAAAATTACAGATAATGCAACTAAAACTATATTAACCAGTGTCTCCATTCTTTTTCTTAAGATATCACGAGATAGTTTGAGATGATCTTAATTGTTAAAAGTGGTAGATCTTTTAGCTGAATTCTTGCAATAAAGTCGACTCTATTAAGAAACGAAAGTGGTGTTACTCTTACCAATGTCTTCCAGTACAAGATTTTATATTTCCTAAATAATGTCTCAATTTAAGCATCCTTTATAGACCATGATCCAGTTTTGATTCTCTGTTGAAGTAATTAAGTTACTTCTATACCACAAAATGACAAACCTCAGCGTCTTATAAAAATAGGAAGACTAATAACGATAAACTATCGTGTTAACAAATCATTTATTATACAGTGTATTACACCGTTCTATAAAACTATACAAAATCCTAGTCGTGCACAATATTTTGATTTCGATTCTTGATTCATATCGATTTTGTTGATTTATCAGCTTCCCTACTTTGAACGTGCCTTGAAAACTGTTATATGCGTGATTTTACAACGAAATATGAAGGGCATTATCATGATATAGTTGAATGCTTACAGAGAATATTCAGCCAGGAAATGTTTTAAATAGTTTGCTTGAATATAACAGATGAATATAACAGAGAATTTTTGTGTGTTTAGATGGTGATATAGGTTGGCCTTCTAGTTCTCTTGGGATTGTTACCGCTACTGTAACAGATATACAAC
Organism: Octopus bimaculoides; assembly: GCF_046866305.1. Taxonomy (NCBI): domain Eukaryota; kingdom Metazoa; phylum Mollusca; class Cephalopoda; order Octopoda; family Octopodidae; genus Octopus; species Octopus bimaculoides. The sequence continues at coordinate 77,238,816 of NC_142928.1, read as the reverse complement.
TATTCAGCACTCGTATCATATGCAATACTTACAAAACATACACAAGACACATGCGCGCACACATAAACACATACATACACTTATCTATGGACTTACGTATACACAGAAATGTTATATGCATAAACAAATATGTATCTTGGGAAAAACTCCAAATAGAAAAATACTCGCATAGAAGCATAGCGCACACACATACTTGAACACATACATGCATGCCGTGCATATATATACAAACTAGCAAACAAACATAGACACATACATACATACATACATACATACATACATACATACATACATACATACATACTTGTATTAAAACAAACATAGAGTCAATCACCTTTAAATGCAAATTATTATACATACATACACACATCTACACATAAACACATCATCAAATTTTAAAAGTACGTACAAGCAACATCCATAATTATAAATATACGAGGGTAGCCTGAAGGATTCATAGGCTGAATATGAATGAGTGATGCTAGAGTTGTGAAAACTCGCATGCATTAATCTAAACTATTCTTATTAATAATTACATAAGCTCTTCCCAGGTAAACTGACATCTGACTGTTCGAAGCAGACTTCAAAACTAACTAATAGCGACTTCTCTTGAAAACTGGCAAAATTTGGCATTGCCGTGTTTTCAAGTACCTGCAGAAACAGGGTTAAGCCTCCTACAACATTCATGCTGACATAATTGCTACATTAGGTCATGATACTCCGGCTTTATCAACAGTGCAAAAGTCGGAAGCTTAATTTAGGAGGGAAAGGAAGATTCTTGAAGATGATCCAAGCTTTGGACGTCCTGTAACTGGTACTACCGGGGGAAACATTGATCGTGTTCACCTCATGCTGATGGATGACAGGTGACTGACAATAAATCAAATAGCTAATGCTATTACATATCTTCAGAATATTCTACACAATGAATTTGACATGACGAAGGTTTCTGCTCTGTGGGTGCAGCGTTTTCTGAAACGTGATCGAAAGCGCAATAAGCTGATCACAACACAGGGAAAATCTGACACTGTTCCAGGCGGATCCAGCTGCTCTCCTTGAATGTTTTCTAAGCCA
>NC_142928.1:77227742-77232742 GCF_046866305.1 Octopus bimaculoides | reverse complement strand
ATTGTCTCTTCTCATAGCTAATCATTATCAGAAACCTGTTGTTTGTAAATAGTTGTTTTCTTCAAATATCTAAACTCCAAGCGTTGTACATTTGTGGTATGTCTCGAGAGACTTGCGTGAGCGACGATGTTTTGAATCACAGTTGAAACATTTCAGCTCACATCTCTCATCTCTCATCTCAAGTTTCTGTTGTATATCTAACTGAAAAATAAAACTGCTCTGACAAACTAGTTGACCATCAACATACTCCATGGAGACGAAGCTCTTTCCAACATGTGACTCGACGCCACATTTTATATTAAAAGAGGTGATTATTTCTAAAGGTTTATGTTCAAATCGACGTGAACATAGAGTAAATGGGAAGTAGAACAGAAGCAGCATATTTACTTGATATATTGATTTAGACTTGTAAATATAAACAAGCACTTCATTCTCTATACTAGGAAGTCATTTGATGTTACTTTACACGAAAGTAATGAAAAAAGAGACAACATTATTGTATTGGTACCACCGCCTAGGGTGGTATTTAGTTGATGACTTGAAGAGGAAACCTCGTGCCATCGTAACGTACAATAATTTCTTACGTAGGATATGATTTGAACTGATTGGTGTTACTAAGTTTAGTTAGAAAAAATTGCAGATGAAATAGTGAAAATTTGACGTGTTCTTACCTTTCGAAATAGTATTAGATATGTAAATGAAATAGAATAGCTTCAGTCGTTATCGAATCCAATAAACACCATCTCATCTCGCACATCACACATTTTCATTAAATAATATTGACTTCTTTTGAGAATGAGAACTACGAAGAAAAATCTAATATCCTGGCTTGCAGCATTTACTGCGCAGTTTCAATTTACTGTTGAAATCAGTTGAGTTCAATTACATCCTTTCGAAATATATGCATGACTAGTTAAGAAATTTTAAAAAAAAAAAACATTTCTTTAATATAAAATAATAATATCGAAAGGGGTTGAGATAGAAGATGTTTCAGCATTCGTGTTTCTTTTAGGCGAAAAAATTTACAATGTAAATAATATGAACGTAAATGGAGTGTTGAGAATGAAACAAGATCCTAAATATATTTCTTTCCTATTTGTTATTCAGGCTTTATATATTGTTTTTACGAAATGAAAGAATAGTAAGTTTACAAATTCATAACATTTCTTCTGTTTCATGTTCGCTACTGCTATAAACCTTATTGCTTTCTGTACACACAATAACGCAAATATCATATTTTGTGAAGACTGACAAATTAGCAAAAGTATGGGTGATTATATATATATATTGTAACATGTTTTTATCTCGGGTTATCATCTTGACACTACAAATATCAAAACCGGTTCTATATCACTTATTACCATTACTTGTCAACAAGTCAACGTTTAAACCAATTAGCTAATGGAGTACTTAATTAATTTTTTGTCGATTTGTTCGGATCAAAATCTTCTTGCTCTTCATCCACAATGATGTGCTCACCCTTATTGCCCTTATCTGTCAGTGACACATATTTGTTAGAATTTGTCGCTCAATGGAGCACTACCTCGACTTCTTTGACTGGAACTGTGGGTTGTTCAAGCCCTGCCATATATATTTTTCTCTTATAATACAGCGTACGAAGATTTGTTAAACTGCATCAACGTATTCATAACGTGGCAAAATATTATAGATAGATTATGATTAGAGAGTGCTTATTCCTAGCTATAAAGTAAAAGATAATATATAACGACTCTGAATGTGATTTGCATATAACAAAAATATGTACTTTTAAAAGATGTTCTCTACTAACAACTTCAGTCGCCCCTTCAGAACTATCTATGAATTAGAATAAATTCGCCCCTTCTGAACACCTCAAGAATCACAATAAATTCAGAATTTAGAAAAATAAAAACGTAAAGAAATTCTGTATTTGATGTTTTTGTGATAAACGTCCAACTATCCAATAGTTTTCAAAAACCAGCAATGGAGTGGCCAATGAAGTTATTCATTAGAAACAGCAATTTATACTCTTGATATAAGCTGTACATTTTGAAAGAAGATTGTAGTAATTTTAATCAACTTCAGTAGTTCACTGAAACTTTTTTGCCGACACCGGAAGAATTCATAGAAATTATCAGTTGTTTGTGTGAAAATTGTAGTATTAAAAGAATAAAATTACTCTATGTTCTCAAAAGACAATATGGCTGAATTAAATCTAGCAGCTAGTTAAACATACACATTTTTAAAAAAATGCATATAAATTGTTTTACAAAAATGTCTGTTTGCATATTACCACTCATTTTTTATTGCTTCAGAAATATCAAATAAAAAAAATAAACATTTTTCCCGGGGAAATGTGTTTTTAAACCACCAATGAATATTCAAAACAAAATATTTGGCATTTGTCCCGACAAAATATCGATAATTATTCCTGAATATATAATAGCATTAAAATAGTTCAATGATGAAAACAAAGACTTAACTTCCGTACTCTACTGATAATGTCTTCATAAATATAGCAAATCTACTTTGGACTAAAAGAAAACTCTTGAATGATAGTTTGGCAAAGTAGTAAACTCTGCTAATTTGAATTGTAAATTCTTCTAGAAATACATGAAAATTTTCATATTTAGAATAAGTTAAAAACATGCTTTTACGTTATTTGCATCTAATACTATAAACCAAAAGACACCTAAATCAATGATTCAATATTTGTGAGCATAGATTGCAGGAATAAATTGCAGTGATGTTATATGGTACACATTTACAATTGGGCTTTCGATTTTTAAAGATAATGGGAACTAGAAAAAGTAACTTATCTTGTTTCGTCCCATACTGAAGTACTTTAGATATGTTGAAGGTACTGAAATTGATTCAGATTCCTATTACCATTTAGTTACTTATCAGAGGAGCAGGAAAATGTGTCTACAATTGATGGTCACGTGTTAAGGTTATCTCTACAGATATACTATAGAAATTATAGCCAGCACTAATTTTTGTTACGTTTCGTATCCGAGACCTCAGATGTAAACAAACACTGAGATTGAAGATGAAAAGAGTAATGGGCGTACATGCCATATTTCGGGAGTTTTTACTCCTTCTTCAGCACCCATGTAAGCCCTTAATCATCCTCGAACACCCTTGTTTAAATAGCCACAGAGGTGTAACGTTATTGGGTATACAAGTTTTACCTATTAAACACATTCCTGGAAGCTGGTACGTAAATATTAATGACTTGTAAGGACGCAGCATTTCGTTATACAACCAGAATATACTATAAAGTATATTAAATGTTTTGATCAGTGTGCGCGCTTTACATCACTTGTTAAAGTTATCTTTACATATATTCTATAGAAATATGGCATATGCGCCCATGCCCCTTTTTCATCTTCGATCTCATTGTTTAAATTTGATGTCTCGGATATGAAATGTTGTAACAAAGAATCAGTACTGGCTATAATTATTATAGAATATCTGTAAAGATAACCTTAGCAAGTCGTGTAAGGTGCACAGCTAACAGGGTAGAACATAGTATTGACATGAAAACGTTTGATATACTTTATAGCTTACCATGGTTGCATAATGAAATACCGCGTCCCTACAAGTCATTAATAGTTGACGGTAAAATATATGTGATTGATAGGTGGTTTGAACACAGGTAAGTTGGTATCTACGAAACAAATGTAAATATAGGGTGAAAATTCTGAATAGTTCCAGCTCGTGGTTGGAAGGAAATGTTTAGTGCAGTAATTGCAGGTTGAAATATATTAGTTATGAACATAAGATGACGTACGTATCAGATGGATTTGGATGGAGAGAATATGCATATAACTACTTCAGTGAAACTGAGACCGTTGTAATATTGCTAGAGTAGAAAGAGAGACAAAACAATGAGTTTGTGAACAAATGGTTGATGTATTTTTGGTAATTACTTGAAAGATTCTTTTGAAAGGAGATATTGTGTGTGTTTGTTTCTAATCATTTTTTACTTTGAGGAGAAAGGGCAACATCAATGCCTCTCTCTGGACGACCGAGACTGGTGGAATGAAAAAAGAAGCTGGTCTATGACCGAATGCTTGCACCATAATTCACTTCATTAACATCACTCGTGAGCGAGGTAGTGTTCGTTAGAATATGTCAGCTGCCCTAGAAAAGAAACGGTCTTCTGTCGTATTCCACATAGTTTCTGTGTCATTAGTGTATCCCAAAAGTATTATAGAAAGTACTTGCATAAAGCGACCGCATGGAAATAAACGGAGAAACTTGTAGTAGTTATGAAGATAATTCTTAGCCTTGCCATCACTTCAGCGCTTTGTTTACATGTATAACAGCAACATATATCAGATTATATAAGCAATATTGAGTTAATGGTTAAGATTCATTGTATAAGGTAGCCATTCGTGTTCATGAGAGACACCTGGCCTTGAGTTTGTGTCGACATTCAGCGTTTTAATTCTATATTATTCATGTATAGGGCCTGGTACAACCTTTTGATATAAATAGCTATTGTGTGTTTGTAGTATTGAAGAAAACTAGGTTGCCATTGATCTTATTGAAAGATTCTTTCGAAATTTTCAGTTACGAGATGATCAAGACAGGTATCGAATAACAGCAGCGTAGAAAAGTTTAAGACAATAGTTGTATTATATATATGTGTGTGTGTATTAATAAAAGTGTCAGCAACTTGATCACTATTTATCCATCACCAACAGTACATGAAAATAACAACGAGCAGAGTAAGTTTTTGTGAACGACAAAACCACCAGTGACGTAATATGTATATTTCTACAAAGTCTTCATTGGCAGCATTCATCTGGTTGCCACTCATGAACCAATGTCTATTCATTTATGGAAGGCTTTGGCGCAATTAAAGAAGCAGCAAAGAGCTAACATTGAAAAAAAAAAAAAAAAAGAGACTGCTTCGAGAAATTGCTATATATGTTTTGCCAAACAGAATATATGTATCCTTTACTTGATATACTACAAACGGCCACCTACATTATGAGCTGAAAATACATACT
>NC_142928.1:77217742-77225242 GCF_046866305.1 Octopus bimaculoides | reverse complement strand
AAAATACGTGTTACTTATTAACATTAGAGTAAAATATCTTAAAAATTGTTCCTCGTTCTAACAAGCCTCATTTACATCAGAATTGATGTTAAGCTATTCTTCTTTAACCGCTTAACAACTTACGCATGAAACAATATTATATAGTTACATACGGAAGGAAGAAGGAAGGGTGCGAAACAAAATCAAAGAGATGTAGCCAGAAATAATAGAGTTAAAATAAAAATAACAGGAAATAGTGAAAAAAGTAAGTACAAAAAGAAAAATAGAACCGGTTAATGCGAATTCATGGAAATGTTCGCTTTAAGAGATTAATGAAACGAGACATTTAATTCGGATATTGTGGTATTTTTACCTTTAATTGACAATACTCAAAGTTGTTCAGCACTTAGTTCTTTTGTTTTCTTTTTCCGCTTTCATTGAATGCACTCTTTGCTTACCCCTTTACCTTTCCAGTATTATATTTATGTATGTCTGTATATATATATTCTTAGATCTTTCCATTTATCTATATTTATCTATCTACATACACACGCGCGCACAGAGAGAGAGAGAGAGAGAGAGAAAAAGAGAGAGAAAGTGAAAGAGAGAGAGAGACAGACAGAAATGCATGCACATGTAGATATATACACACATATATGACTATACAAACATATTTCTTCACACGTGTATATGTATATATATATATATATATATATATATATATATATATATATATATATATCGTACTCCCCCCTCTCTCACTCTTACTCTCTACACTCTTACTCTCTTACTCTCTCACCCTTACTCTCTCACTCTCTTCTCCTCTCTCTCACTCTCTTTCTCTTCCTCTCTTTCTCCCCCCGTACCCCTCTTCCCTCTCTCTCACTCTCTTTCTCTTCCTCTCTTTCTCCCCCCCGTACCCCTCTTCCCTCTCTCTCACTCTCTTTCTCTTGCTCTCTTTCTCTTGCTCTCTTTCTCTTGCTCTCTTTCTCTTGCTCTCTTTCTCTTCCTCTCTTTCTCCCCCCATACCCACCTTCCCCTCTTTCTCCCCCCATACCCACCTTCCCCCTCTCTCAATCCACCTTCCCTCTCTTATACCCACCCTCTCTCCTCTCTTCCTCTCCCCTCCCATACCCATCTTCCCCCTCTCTTACATCCACCTTCCCCTTCACCTTCTCCCTCCTCGTCAACACCCCCTCATAAGCTCATCCCACCACACCCCAACACACTCCTACTCTACCTTCCCACTCCACGCCATCCAATTCCTTACACCCACCACCCACCCCTACCCACATACCCCACCCTACCCACAGACCCCTACCTCTACCCCACCCTCAGCCTAACCCACACTCCACCCATGCCTTCCCCACCTCCCAACACACCACACCAATACCCTCGCATCACACCACGCACACCACACCAATACCCTCGCATCACACCACGTACACACTACAACTGACCAACTACTTTCTCCCTTTCTCCCTTCCCCATTTTCACACTACATACGTCAAGATCACCAGCATTCTACCTCCCACACACAGCCCCTCGTTCCCGATCACCGTTTGTTATCTCCCCCTTTCTTAGCTCTCCTGAAATAATAATTTCTAACTTCCGGTCAGCCATTGTTATGATCGGCCATTATTATGATCGGCCATTATTATGATTGACCGTTGACTGAACACTATTCAATTTTTTTTCTCCGTGTTTTTCTCCTTGTCTCCGTATTCTTTCTGTTGAAGAGCGTAGCTCGAAACGTCAAAGACTTTCCGTATTCCCGAGCGTCATACTAATATATACTTTTGTTATTTACACCACCTGTCCTCGTCTGTTGTTATTATTTGTATATTCTCCCATATATATATATATATATATATATACAGACATATATACTATATATCAATATATATATACATAGAGATATACGTGTATATATATGATATAATATATCTGTCTATCTATACATGCATACATGCATACATGCATACATATACACACACACACATATATATATATATATACATACATACATATATATATATATATATATATATATATATATATATATATATATATATATATATATATATATATATATATATATATATATATATATATATATATAATAGATCAAGATAGTAAGAATCAGAAACGTACATGTCTTGCACTTTAGTGAGTGTGTGTGTATGTATATATATATATATATATATATATAGGAGAGAGAGAGAGAGAGAGAGAGAGAGAGAGAGAGAGAGAGAGAGAGAGAGAAAGTGAAAGAGAGAGAGACAGACAGACAGAAATGTATGCACATGTAGATATATACACACATATATGCCTATGCAAACATATTTCTTCACACGTGTATATGTATATATATATATATATATATATATATATATATATATATATACAGACTTATATAGTATATATCAATATAATATATCTATCTATCTATACATACATACATGCATTCATGCATACATACACACACACACACACACATAGATTAAGATAGTAAGAATCAGAAACATACATGTCTTGCACTTTAGTGATAGACTCCTTCACTACGAGGGCTGGGGTACTGGCATAAATCCATATTGCAGGCAATTACACATCTTCTCTAAGATTGCATAGATCATTAATACAGACACTTGCTACATTTATAGATTGGCCCAGTCACATTATAATTATTTAATTCGTTTAAACAAATGAAATTATTTCAGTCTTAAGTATTACCATTTTCACTTATCATCATAATCATCATCATTATCATCATCGTTATTATTATGATCATCATCATCATCATTATTGTTATCATTATTATTATTATTATTATTATTATTATTATTATTATTATTATTGAGTTAGAGAGCAGCGCGTGACATCAAAATGACACTGGGGTACAAATACACAAAGCCCACTATACCCATCATGACTACCCGTCTGATAAGGGTACACCAGGCACATGCATCACAACCATATGTGCGTGAGATGGTGATCTCATATCAAGATAAACAGCGCATGACCTCGCAGGTGGGGCTAGTTAGAATTTTCTTCTGGTCGAGTAGCCCATCCCGCTCAAAAGGTCCCTGAATAAGGTTCGTTTAAGGATGTTGAGCAAAACACCCATGTATCCAAAGGTGAATTAGTCAAACCCCAAAGAATTCCTTTCAACACATAGCTATGAGGCTCCCCCACTACTACTCTGCTCATGATCAGGGATGCACATATCGTCAGCCACCAAGGGACATGCTCAGCTTGTTAAGGTCAAACAACTGACAAGCAAATCTGTGGTATTGAGCAGAAAATTTTCTGTAGCCCATCTTTTTTATACCAAGACAAAACATTGTACGTGATAGCACTTCCAATTTATTATTATTATCATCATTATTATTATTATTATTATTATTATTATTATTATTATTATTATTATTATTATTATTATTATTATTATTATTATTATTATTATTATTATTATTATTATTATTATTATTATCAGCAGAGAACGGTGAGCTGACAGAATCGTTAGCTCCCTGGGCACAATGCTTAGGGGCATTTCGTCCGCCTGAACGTTCTGAGTTCAAATTCTGCCGAGGTTGACTTTGTCTGTCAACATTTCGCGGTCGATAAAAAATGTAGCAGTTAAACACTGGAGTCGTTACGACATAATCGACTTACCCACTCTCCCGAAACTACTGGCCTTGTGCCAAAATATAAAAATTTGTAAATAATGAAACACCAATAAAAGAATTCATTCTATGCAATTTATCATCGAGAAAACACTTAGTACAAGAAATATCTCTATATAATATATTGGGTTCTGTATAAGATCATTGCATTGAAGATTAGTGATACACTAGCAAGTTAACGATGTGTTGTTATTTGCAGCATTGCTCTTTATTTTTCCCTTCTCTTATAGGAAAAGTAGACATTTCATGAAGACCTAGAAGTATATTAGGATAGTGGTGGCGCAATGGTCCAGTGGTTAGGAGAGCGGACTCGCGGTCATATGATCGCGGTTTCGATTTCCAGACCGGGCGTTGTGAGTGTTTATTGAGCGAAAACACCTAAAGCTCCACAAGGCTCCGGCAGGGGATGGTGGCGAACCCAGCTGTACTCTTCCACCACAAATTTTTCTCACTCTTACTTCCTGTTTCTGTTGTGCCTGTAATTCAAAGGGTCAGCCTTGTCACACTGTGTCACGCTGAACATCCTCGAGAACTACGTTAAGGGTACATGTGTCTGTGGAGTGCTCAGCCACTCGCATGTTAATGTCACGAGCAGGCTGTTCCATTGATCGGATCAACTGGAACTCTTGACGTCGTAAGCGACGGAGTGCCAACAACAATATTAGGATAAGTGAAAACATAACTTAGTTTATTCAATAGACTACACGAGATAAACAGAATTATTTTGCATATAACCAAATAATGGGTCAATGAAATAAGTACCAGTTGAGCACTGGGTTGATGTCATTGACTTATCCCCCCCCCCAATTGCCAATGATTACATTAGCTTTCATTTTCTCGTAAAAAATTGTACTGTACTATATGAGGGAAGTGTACATATTATCATAAGCAGGATGATTGTAGGGTGATTGACAGAATCCTTACACTGATATTCCGTAATACTTCTTTAGTTCTCATTTCATATCCACCAATGTCAAAACCAGTGTAATATTGGGTACAGTTAATAGCGGATAGAGTGAGCGCATAGAGACAATCGCACTCTAGCACAACGCACTGAGGTAATGTATTCGCATGTGGAAGGACACCAGAGATAAAACAGACTACCATGTAATTCGTTGAAAACAAGTCCACAAAACAACTAATAATTGGAATCGCGTGTAAATCTGATACAAGAAAAAAAAAAAAAAAAAAAAGAAAACTTCGAGCGTGTTGTATTCGTTGAAAATATGTTTCCATAGAAATTCAATATTTTGATTTTTTCTTATTTTCTATTTTCGAAGAAGTAAAAATTTGTGCAGTATGGATAAAGATTGTAGCCCCGTACACATACTCAGTATAAGTAACAAAAATAACAATGTTGCAAATAGATTCGGTTCTGTCAGATAAGTTATTACTGTAGAAAAATACGCATTGATTCGAATATTTAATTGTTCACTGACTTCACCTTTAATATTTCGAATTCACTTCATCTTACTCCAAAAAACAACAGATATGTGTGAGATATGATTTATATCGAAATATAATTAATGACTTTCTATCAACGAAACACGAGCTTCGAGATTGTGGTAAAGTAGTGATCGCGATAGGCGTTCGATTTCTTAAAAGAACATTTCAAAACAGTGTCGTTCTTTTGCAGAGTTCAGGATGTTTTACTAAAGACTATTTAAATACAAAACCATTGCCAGTGGACCAGTGGTCGTATTATCTACACAATTCGAAAGCTACAGTTAGCTTATATATTCTATACACCGGACCTTCCTTGAGGAGAATCTAAACAAAAAGCAGACCAAGACAAAACAACACCTTATACACATGGCCCTACAGTTTCATCACAGATGAAGTTGTATAGCTTGTGGTCTTATGTGTTGTATAAAAACATGTGCTCGAAAGTAACATCGAACATGTTCACACAGGAGTTAATATAATATGCTAATCTTGTGTCAAAATCAATAATTATTTTAAATTCAGTAAAATTCATGTATAGCTCGTTAGGAATTTTGGTAGGTGATACTTGTTATAAAATTATCAAATTTTAGCTTGTTAGGCAGGTCAGACTCAAAAAGTGCAGGTGCTTTTTTTATAATATCATTGCCGAACTTGTTTTGTGTGGATACATCCGTATTCTCTTTCGAGAGAAACAAGCATTACAACCTCACGTTTAGATCAAGTATTTAGTATTTCCAATAAAATATTTAACACAATATATATATATATATATATATATATATATATATATATATATATATATATATATATATATATATATATATCTTAGATAAAGTCGTTGCGTCTTCAGAGGGTCATTACGCCAGTAATAAAGATAACACACGCACTGGTTCAGTATCACTTCTTTACTTCTAGTCAATTGATTGAGTATCTAAACAACTAACTAATCGATCGTTTTCTTAATATGCTGGTTAAACAATCAACCAGTTCTTTGTAAATCAAAGTCCTTTCCTCGCTGTTTTACGACCTCTTTACTGACTTGGTTTCTCTCTTTATGGTATCCCTTGAGTCTGTATGACAAGTGATACTATGTTTTCCTGTATGCATACAAGTGTATGTATTCCTGTATATATAGAGATGTGTGTATGCTTAGAAGAGAAAGTATGGGTAAGAGTGGACGAAAAGTTCGTGGTGACTATGTCTAAAAGTATAGGCGAGTGGTCGTGTAGGCGAGTGGGTGTAGGCGAGTGGTCGTGTGCGTAAACGTGCTTGTATATTTGGTTGCGTGCGTATACCTGCATGACAGTAATTGTGTTTGTGATTTTGTATGTGTGAGTGTGCATTAGCCATCCATGATCCATTAAGTGTTCGGCCATATGTTTAAGGCGAGTTCAATCTTAGATCTGATGGAACGTGAGCACGTACGTGGATGTGTATGGGTGTGTATTGATATTATACATATGTGCATGTATTTATTGATAGCTTCCCAAGCACTCTGCTGTCAGCAGGGTACAATAAAGTCCATACAAATAAATAAATTTTCATATGAAGAATTCCAATACGCAACCGAGCACATCCACGCGCAAACGCGGACAGGCATGTGCACACACACACACACACACACACACACACACACACACACACACACACACACACACACACAGAGGAAAGCAAGGACACAGCCGCACATACATCCACGCACACACCACGCATACACATGATCACAGTTACACAGACATGCATAGGTACACACGCTAGCACGCACACACATTCACAAACATACACAGGGTTAGGGTGTACGCTAGTATATGTAGTCAGACTCATGAATGCGCACCCGAAAGCATACAAACAGACAGAGGCTTACCTATTCAAAAACAACCACACCGCACGCATACTGGAATGCGCTCTCCTAAGCAAATAGTCACACATTCACAAACACACATACGAAGATACACAGTCACTCACAGAATCGACTCAGCCACACAAGCACGCACACTAGGCTACATACTCCTGCGGGAAACCTCACCCCCACGCGTGTGTAGAGTATTATACACACCTATCCTCTTCTCATCTTCTCTGCACCACGTCAGGAACTATCCCTACAAATTTTAACGGAATGATAAGCAAATCTAATTAGATCTGAGACCGAATTGACCTCGAACTAATGGCCGAACGCTTAAAGAGGTTACGGATAGCTAATGCACACATGTCCACAAACACACAGACACACAGACAACATATAACCAATCATGCAAGTGTAAACACACGACCAGACATATGCGTGCACACACACATACTGATTCTTTGTTTCCTCTCACTATTACTTTCTCTTCTAAGCAAACATACATCTACATACACACATGCATAGTACCAATTCTCCGGAAGACTA
>NC_142928.1:77202742-77212742 GCF_046866305.1 Octopus bimaculoides | reverse complement strand
TTGGCTTGGCGATAACTATTAATTTCCAGTACCGCTGCCGTAGTCTCCTTTAGAGAGACTTAGAAATATTAATAACTCTATTTCTAAAAACCAGTGGATAGATTCCACTGAAATTAGATAAATAACCTTCGAGCAGATAGTCAGCAGCACCGCCTGGCTAAGGCTTGGCTACTCTGCATTGACAAGGGGCAACACCCTGAAACTAGTCTAGTCTGCAGATGCCAAACCAGCAGGGGGACACTGCTGACCTCCCCTGTTCGAAGGTTATAAAGGACACAGGTTCGTGTGTCACATAGCTAGCTAGAGGCGATGGCTTCTTGGAGCTAATTCACGGCAGCTTTCGTCCTAATTTTGGGACTGCCATGTTGGCTTGGCGATAACTATTAATTTCCAGTACCGCTGCCGTAGTCTCCTTTAGAGAGACTTAGAAATATTAATAACTCTATTTCTGAAAACCAGTGGATAGATTCCACTGAAATTAGATAAATAACCTTCGAGCAGATAGTCAGCAGCGCCGCCTGGCTAAGGCTTGGCTACTCTGCATTGACAAGGGGCAACACCCTGAAACTAGTCTAGTCTGCAGATGCCAAACCAGCAGGGGGACACTGCTGACCTCCTCTGTTCGAAGGTTATAAAGGACACAGGTTCGTGTGTCACATAGCTAGCTAGAGGCGATGGCTTCTTGGAGCTAATTCACGGCAGCTTTCGTCCTAATTTTGGGACTGCCATGTTGGCTTGGCGATAACTATTAATTTCCAGTACCGCTGCCGTAGTCTCCTTTAGAGAGACTTAGAAATATTAATAACTCTCTCTCTCTCTCTCTCTATATATATATATATATATATATATATATATATAAACTGTAATTTTTGTATAATTAAGTATTGTTAATATAACAATACAAAAAGACAGGCTAGAGTTGAAGTGCTCAGCATGAGCTAGAATTCATCTTATAGTAAAAATAGATACATAAGGGTGGAAAACCACAGGAATAATACCATATGTCCAACGCAAGATATATGTGTGTTCAATTCCTTCAAGAATCAATAAATAAATTTATAGTATTCAGTCTCTAACGTGTCCAAAAGGTACGGTAAAAAGACAGGCAAATACAACAATAAAAACTTTAGAAATATCATGAATGTTCAAAATATTTATTAAAAAAATATTTATAAACATGCATATATATATATATATATATATATATATATATATATATATATATATATATATATATATAGGGAGAGGGAGAGAGAGATGGAGAGGGAGAGAAAGATGTGCTTACATACACACACACACACACACACACACACACACACACACACACACACGTACATGCATTGACTCTCTTATCTGTAGTTCACACGTCAGGTTTAATTCATCAAGTTCGGATTTATCAATGTAAATTCAATGAAAAACTAAATTGATCTTTTCTGGCATTGGCAACTTATTTGCTTTCTGTATTCTTCATTGAAGATGAGTCATTCTACATTATGGAACAAAATGTTACTGCAGATAGAGTCCTTGTCTGCAGAAAACTTTGCAATATACACATTTTCTGTGGAGTTGGACAGAAGTCGAAATATCAATTTCGTTCTCTCGCGCAAATCAATAGATTTAAAATGAATATTACGTAAGGTCCATTCTTTCCTTTATTACGGTCTTTACCGATTTCAGCCAAGAACTGAAAACAAACATTAGGTATAGAACAGATAACCTTGAAGACAATGTGGCACATATTTAGCTAGATTTTCAGATGATTGTTTGAGAACACTAAGTCAGACATTTCTTCGAAGTCTTTGACACAGAGAAATTAACATTTTATTGTTTCTCTCTCAATCACTCAAGATCTTGTTTTTCCTTTCTCTCTTTCGTTCTTTGCTAGTTTGTTTATTTGAAACAATCAGCATCTAAAACAGGCTGTACAGAAAGTGACATATTTGTTTTATTTTTCTCAGCCATACTGTGTCTTTTCTCTTTTAGTCTTTTATTTATATTGATTTTTTTGCTTTCTCTTCTAAATTTTGACTTGGAAAACTGAAAATACTGAGATTTCATTATATTTGTCAGTGACATACCATGGAAACGATGTTGGTGCACTAAGACAAATTCAGGCAAAAGTTCGATACTTCAACAACTCAGCGTTTCACAGCTTCCAAAAACCCGAGTCTTTGATTTTCAAATATGGCTCACACGCATTAACACTAATATTGATCATATCACGAATAATCCCCTACGCACACAGTCAAACAACCTATTTGAAATGGCGACCAAATCCATTTCAAAACACACCCTACTTTATCTAAAAGAAAAATAGGAGGACACATTCGAAACTGTGTTTCTAAATGTACAAAAGCTGAAAGAAGGATAGTCATAGTCAATCATCGATTGAGTCTGACTTGGCTTAAATAACGATGACGACGACAGCAACAACAACACCTAATATCATGATGTACAACAAGAAGGAAACCAAATAAATTCATCTACAAGCAAAAATAAATGAATTTAGCTCTGTAAACTTAAGGATATTGCAATAGATAAAAAGTGATAATTTGTTTACAATTACGTTCACTACATTCCTGACAAAATAAAATTATCTTCTGAATTGGATCAAATTATCTGAGAGTTACATAGAAGAGAAACCCACAGAAATTAAAATAAATTAAAAATTGCTATTACCATGGTCAGTAGAGATTTGATTACTCTGTGGATAGTTCACAGATAATTCAGTTTAATTTATTGGTTCCATATGGTTAATTTCCGCACAGAGAAAAAGGGTTGTGAAATAGAATGTAATCGAGTAAGACATTTCAAACGATACTTATTGCTTGTGCGTGATGAACTTTCGCAAAAGAGGCAATGCGCACACTAGCGATCACTTAGAGACATATCATTATCTCCTTGCACTCTCCGTGAACATAAGATAATTTGAAATACTACGCTGCAACAAAAAATAATTTCATAATAATAGAGCGAATTTGCTTTTATTTCTTTCTTTCTTTCTTTATTTTTTCAGTGGTGAAGTGTAGTTAAACACAATATCTGTTTGCAGCTAAGTAGGTGTCTAGACCGTAATGTAGAATTTGAAATAACGAGAATTTCAGCTGCTCGTTTCAATACGAGATCAGAGTATCTCGGTAGTAGCGCTGCGCAGTGCCAATGGCCATTATTAACTGCTGATGACTCAGTTCACCTAGCTGATTAAAATAAATAATTAAGATCATCTCTCCTTAGAGTGTATTCTTTTCTTTTATTCTTTTACTTCTTTCAGTCATTTGACTACAGCCATACTGGAGCAACGCCTTGAAGGGTTTTGGTCGAACAAATCCTAAGCTTAGTACTAATTCTATCAGTTCTTTTACCGAACCGCTAAGTTACGAGAACATAAACACACCAACACTAGTTGTCAAGTAGTGATGGGATGGACAAATACAGACACAAAGACACACAAAGATGCACACACACACATAGGCACGCGCGCACGCACACACATAGGCACGCACACGCACACACACACACACACACACACACACACACACACACACACACACACACACACACACACATAACGGGCTGCTTTAAGTTTCCGTCTACCAAATCCACTCACAAGACTTTGGACAATCCGAAGCTATATTAGTATATAAAACATTATCTTATTAAGTTTTCAAAAATCCCCACAATTACCGCGGAGTCGAAGCAATTTGTTTATTATTAAGTACTTTAGAAAAATGTGGTGTCAAGATAAAATATTCCTTTCTACTAAAGGCACAAGGCCTGAGATTTCAGGGGAGGGGCTAGGTCGATTACATTGATCCCTGGTACTCGATCATTCGATCCCGCAAGGGTGAAAGCCAAAGTCTACCTCAGCGGGTGGTCAAGATAAAATATTAAGACTATAATGTTAGTTAAAAGTGTCCGCCCAGCTAATTTTTTTACAGAAGCATACCACAAAAATGTATTCAATATTTAACCATTCACACAATATCTGATGGTTAAGTATGTGAAATATTTATAATTAGTATATTAGTAGGTTTATTTTTTCAATCGTTCTTATTGTTGTTGACGTTATCATCATGTTACTACTATGCTAATCAAATATATCAATTACAGTGGCTAGACAGAACAAAAAAATCAGAAAACTAATGACAATGTTTTAAATACATTACCCAAAAGCTGACGTAAAAGGATTATATTTAACACAAATTGTATCGCAGTTATTTTCTTTTTATATTTCATTCGAAAATATTGTAGTAGTTTTATTTTCTAGAATGCATGAGTCGGTTAAATATACATATGAAATAGAAACATTCCTCTGGCATCTGTTTTAATCGCGTTCATTGTTAAAATGAATGTTCATAGAAATATTCATGTTTTAGAAGCGTGTTTAAAGTTAATGTGTGTGGTTATTATTAGCAATGATATTTAATGCTAATAAAAATGTGAAAGGTTATAAATGTTGTGCTGAAAATGCCCTGACAATACTTACAGGTCCTTGCATAACTTTTTTAATTGAATATTTCTCTATCTATCCTTAGAGGAAATTTTAAATATACTTATGCATGCAGTGGGATATTACTCCAGTTTAATGCCAATTACAAACGAGACGATAAGCACATAATAATATAGTCATTTAGTTTAGTAAATTATTGTCATTTGGGTCAT
This sequence comes from Octopus bimaculoides, assembly GCF_046866305.1. Lineage (NCBI taxonomy): Eukaryota > Metazoa > Mollusca > Cephalopoda > Octopoda > Octopodidae > Octopus > Octopus bimaculoides. Next base: position 77,208,080 of record NC_142928.1, on the reverse strand, counting down.
GGAGGATATAGGAAATTTTATTCTTATCTAGGGTTTTGTCTGTATTTTAAACTTCCATAGTATTTTACGTTGCCATTTTAAAAGCGGTTGTTCTTCTTGGATAGATGCCTGTGAATATATTCCTTCTTAGTCAGGACTAGGCAGCCAGAGACAATATGATTTATTGTTTCTTCTCCACCACATATTCTACAGTTAGTTGCATTTTTTTTTCATTATGAGTTTTTGGTGATTTCTGATGATTCTTGTGATGTAATTAAAAATCCTTCCGTCTCTGCTTTGAGTCCTGAGCTTCTTAACCATTGTTGGAATTTTTATTTTGTCTATTTCTTTTCTGTTTAGTTTAACCAATATTTGCCATGTAAGGACTAAATCTCACTCTCTTAGACCCCTCAAAAGTGAGAAGCTGTTGCTGGTCCCCTTCTACTGTGGCCAGAGACTGGCCGAAATAATCACACAAAAGGGCCGCTAGAAATAACTATTCCTTGGCTAATTGCTGCAGTAACAATAGGTACCGAGAAAAATTCGAAAATCTTCAAAGTCTATCAGACCAAAAAGGTGAACTGAGCCGGGAGGGCGATAGTTCTCATCCAAACAACCCACTCCATAAAAACATGTAGATTTTATCCCAGACCAGATCTATCTTTCTGGAAGGTAGTATTATTCAAGTCAGAGTGGATGGAAGGAAAGCAAAGTGCCACATTTGCTTTTCAACCATTCATCTAAAGCCTTCTGCCCTGGATTGGGGGGGGGGGGAAGAGATCCGGGCACTTCTCATCCAAACACTAACAACAGCCACCAGAACACGAGCGACAACAGCAGCAGCACCATCACCATCAGCAGATCCAGCTGCGGCAGCACCAATACCAGCCATACCGACACTGAGTTCCTCCAAACACTTCTCAGCGCCTGAAGATATTTTCATTCCCGATGCTGAACGAGCGGACATAGCATGTGGAAAATCTGATCGCGTTGAGGAGTGGAGGATAAAGAAAAGAATAAAAAAAAAAACGACAGAAAGAAAAACAATTCTATGGACAAGCAGCAACAATCCTCATCAACACAAGCAGCAGCGAGGGAAAAAGAAAGCAACAAAAATAAATACACCAAAAACAGACACTGCATCGCCACCACTACCGCAAACACCTGAAACACTACCTCAACCAACAACACCACAAACACAACCCATCTCACACACATAACCACCACCACAACAACAATCAGAACCTCAACAATAATAGTAATAACAGTACAAAGAACAAACTCAAAGTAAAGAGACTAGCATTACAAACTACGTGGCAATAACTATAAAAAAACAAAGAATTGATGAATTACATAATAACATACACAATTTAATGCCAACAGATTTTGTTGCACTCACAACTCCCTACCTCCACACATACAAATTGTTCAAACAACACGGAACACATACACCTACTTAAAAACCCGAAACCCACAGGAAGTCGGAGATTTTCGAGGGGATATCATCAAGAGAATTCTTGGTGATTTGTGGTCCTTTTAGCTGAGCTGCAGTCCTGGAGGTGGGATTTGGAAAGTGGAATGTCTTCAAGCGCTCATAACCTTCAGCCAGTGGAACGTCCACTCTAACTTTCTATAGAGGTTTAGTGAAGGGAAAGTGTGATGACATTCTTGGAGAGACCTTGGGCGTCGAAGATCAGTTAGCCGCTCTTTTAACGGAGAACTTTCGGCCCGGGACCAATGGATAACTTCCAAAAACCTCTGGCCTTGCAGTGCTATTGGGGAGATTTGCCTGTTAAAGAAGAACTACACAGGCACAGAAGTGCTGTCAGCTGAGCATGTCCGAGATGCACGCAGAAGTACGAGACGGTCCTACATGCACTCGTCCATTGCTTGAACATTGCTGACCAGTGGGTTTATATCGAACTCTTGCTGTCACGTGTAGGATTGAGACAGCTGTCAACTGAATCCATCGAGACGATTGCCCCACCGCCTTCCTTTAACCGGGAAAGGAAGGCTCTCTTTATATGCCAGGTAGCCATTGCGAAAGAGGTTGCATGATGGACGAGATTGCAGGGGCTGGAGACAAGCACTTTTCTCTTTGGCGAATCCCTGAACAACTTCTTCAAGTTGCACTTGAAAAGGAAAATAAGGGTAGAGAGGGAAGATTTGTCTTTTAACCAGTTTGCTGAACGGTGGATGAAAGTGACGGGAATAGTGCGAGTGAATGGGCCTGCTCTGAGCATACGCCTGTAGTTGGGGAAAAGGGGAAAAAGGCACCTGCCTCAAGAGTCAGAAACCCATGGTTTTTAAGGGGTTTTTCCATGAGACGCCCTCGAATGTCTCCTTCCTATTGAGAATTAAACATTTCCTTCTGTTTCATTATGTTAATCTTGTTTACTCGCAAAACCCTCACAATAACATACACTCACTCATACACACTCACAATCTTTTACTTTGTCCTTTATTGTCCATAATGTTATTCCTAATGTAAACCCTTTTGTGGTTAATAAAGAAATCATTATTATCATTATCGGTCCATTTGCTGTCAGCACATGGATGACTGGGCATGCCATGGCTGAGGATGCGCAGACATGCACTAAGGCTTCGACATCGCCGGCGATACCTTAACGGTGAGCAGGTGTAGTCACCGTTTGTTGAACTCACTTTTCCGCAGCTCGTGTCCTTGACCGAGCTACAGTCCTGGATCAGGCGTAGACCGAGACAGGGCGTTTGGCACCTAGAATGTCTCTCTACTCTAAGAGCTCAAAAGCCCTCGGTCAGCCGAGCAATGTGGTCGGTGGAAGTTCTACCTTGGAGTTATATAGGGAATTAATGGAGACGTATTCGGAGAGTTCCTGAGCGTCGAGGGGGTTCAAGCGTTTGGTCTCTTCCGGAGGACTTTCGGGCTGAGAACTATGGATAACTTCCAGAAATCCCTGCCGGTTCGAGATAAGCTCTATAGGCACGGGTGTGCGGTCAGTAGGGTTTGTCCGAGATGTATGCGGAACGTTGAAACCGTTCTGCATGCTCTCGTACAGTGTCCGCTCATTGCTAACTTGTGGGGCTTTGTCGAAAATTATTGTCACGTATTGGACGGATCTCGTCTTCTTCCTTTGGCCGGGAAGGGAGGGCAATTTTTCTCTGCCTGGTGGCTATGGCAAAAGAGGTTGTGTGATGGGTGCGATTGAAAGGGTTGAAGACGGGTATCTTCCTCTTCGGCCAAGGCCTCATTGTCTTTTCAGGTTTCACCTAAAAAGGAAAGTTAGGGACGTACTGTCACCCGGTAAGTTCATTGAAAGGTGTGCGAATGTGGCAAGAATGGCCTGCTCTAAGTGTGCACCTGTTGGCCGGATGGAAGGGAAAGAGCGGGTGCCTTCCTGAAGAGCTGTTAGTGGTAAGGGTTCCAAAGTGCGTGAGGTCACTTTATCCACTTTACGCTTGAACTCCCCCCTATTGGGGAAGCATATTATTGATTTAATCTCTTTTTTAATGGTTGTTTGCTGTTTCTTCGTTTAACCTCACTGTCCCTCGTTCATGTTTTGTGTTCGGCCCTGGTGGCCAATAAAGAAAGAATCATAATAATAATAATAATAATAATAATAATAATAATAATTATTATTATTATTATTATTATTATCACCATCATCATCATCATCATTATTATCATTACCCGAAGGCATCAAAGACGTCATGATAATATAGCAAGGATTCTCCATTGGATACTTTGCAACAAGTATGTACTTGACAGAGCAAAATAGTGGTTCGAACATAAGCCCGAAGGCGTCATCGAAAATGATAATGTAAAGGTCCTATGAGATTTTATGATTCAGTGCGACCATGAAATAGAAAATAGGGAGCCAGACATAATGTTAATTGAGAAAAAAGGCAAACGATGCTGGATCATAGATATAGCACGACCAGCTGACAACAAGGTATGCGATAAGGAATGAAAAAAGTTGATAGATATAATAGGTTAGTTCGGGAGGTTAAGCAGTTGTGGTCGCTGAAAAGGTGGTAGTAGTACCAATAATTTTCGGAGTGAATAAAATTCTTGAGAAGTATGTGGAACAAATAGGGGCTGCAATAAGGGTGGAGCACTTGCAGAAAACAGCATTGTTTCGGACCGCTCGAATACTCCAGATGGTACTCGAAAAATAAGGGGTGTTACCTTAGTTCACTGGTAGTGAACAGCTGATACGGTAGTACATCTCCAAAGTGCGTGAGGTCTCTTTGGTCACCTTGCGTTTGAACTCCCCCCACTATTGGGGGAGCATATTGTTGATTTAATCTCTTTGTTAATCCTTGTATATTTGCTGTTTACACGTTTAACTTCACTGTCGCCCTGTCTGTGTGTCGTCCGCTATGTTTTGTGTTTGGCCCTGGTGACTAATAAATAAAGAATTATTATTATTATTATTATTATTATTATTATTATTATTATTATTATTATTATTATTAGTGGTAGTAGTAGTAGTAGTAGTAGTAGTAGTAGTAGTAGTAGTAGTAGTAGTAGCAGTAGTACATTTCACTCTTTCGGAGTCGAGAAAATAAAGTGCAGTGAATTTCATGTCGCAATAGTATTGAGCAATACCCTCGCACCAAATTGCCGGGTTTGAGCCTAATTTAGGCAATTATTATTATCATTATTGTTATTATCATCATCATCATTATTATTATTATTATTATTATTATTATTATTATTAGTGTGCTGGAAAAGTAGAAACGTTAAAGTGTCGGTAAATTGCGTTGCGGTCTTTGCTTTAGCTCTTTACATTCTGGAGTCAAATGACACCGAGATCAACTTTGCCTTTTCAGTCCTTCGGTGTCGATATAACAAGTACCAGTTAAATTACCAATGCCGATAGCATTGACTGTCACCCCGTCACTCCACAACATTGTTGGCATTGTGCCTCACTCAAGAACCTTTATTACGATTATTTCTCTGAAAGTTAAATTGGTAGCAACAGCAGCAGCGGCAGCGGCAGCAGCAGCAGCAGCAGCAGCAGTAGTAGTAGTAGTAGTAGTAGTAGTGGATCTTTTTTAAAATGGGGGCCACATTTTTCATTAACGAAACACTTTGAAAATTGGAACACTGGTAGAATGTGTCATATAAAACATCTTTTTCTCTTAGTCTTCTTAAAAAAAAAGAAATCCATAAATTATTCCATGTTAAAGTTGTCGTATTTCTGTAATTTCAACCAATCACTGACGTCCATTCAGCCGATATACATTAAGTGCCGACTACATAAACAAACGATTCTGAAACAATTAACCCTAACCCTAACCCTAACTCTAACCCTAATCCTAACCCTAGGGTTAGGGTTAGGGTTAGGGTTAGGGTTAAAGCAAATTTAAAATG
>NC_142928.1:77197742-77200242 GCF_046866305.1 Octopus bimaculoides | reverse complement strand
GCCGTTGGTAGCAGTGGTGGTCATAATCAAGACGCCGACGACGATGATGATATTGTTAACGAATGCTGTTATAGATACGTCTGTTGGAGTTGATCATTATTACCTATGACGACGAAATAGATAGTATTGGTGGTCTTGATGACGATGACGATGATGATGACGACGACGACGACAACGACGACGATGATGATGGTGATGATGATGATGATAATGCAATATTTAATCTATGGTCGTTCAACTTTTACGTTTTGATTTTAAATGCCACCGAGTTCGACTTTGCCGTTCATCCTGTTGGTATCGATTAAATAAGTACAAGTTAAGCACTAGGATCGATGTAATCGATTTATCCCTTCCTCCGAAATTGCTGGCCTTGTGCCAAAATTCAGTAAGTAGCTTGCTTAATAACCACATGGTTCTGGGTTCAGTCCCACTGCGTGGCACGTTGGGCAGGTGTCTTCTACTATAGCCTCGGACCTTGTGAGTGGTTTTGGTAGACAGAAATTGAAAGAAGCCCGTCGTATATATGGATATATACGTATGTGTGTGTTTGTGTGTCTGTGTTTGTCCCCCCAACCCAACATCGCTTGACAACTGATGCTGGTGTGTTTACGTCTCCGTCACTTAGCGGTTCGGCAAAAAACCCCGATAGAATAAGTACTAGGCTTACACAGAATAAGTCCTGGGGTCGATTTGCTCGACTAAAGGCGGTGCTCCAGTATGGCTGCAGTCAAATGACTGAAACAAATAAAAGAAAGTCTGGACAGGTTGTACCCTCTCCCCTACCTGGTCTATTTTTCTAATCCTGTTCTTTTCGTTTAACCACAGGACCATGATGATGGAGCTGACCGACTATTTACCAAAGTTACTCTAGTCGTAACAATTCAGCCTCTGTACATAAGAATTAATTGTCCCATATGTATTTTAAGTGATGGTTCTAGAAAGATTTGGTTGCTATTTCTAGCATGTCACCTGTAAACTCTAGTGACGTGTACAGTGGAAGACTCAATGGTTATTTTTTTGTTGTCCTTATCGTCCCTGCATAGTGATTGGGAGATCATAGCTTTAATGAAACTGTGAACTATCTATTCTGAATGTTTGTAAAAGTACGATTTGTGATCCGGTCTTAACAGCTTAAGGGAAACTATGACTCGCATTTAATTACCAGCATTCCTTTTATTTACTTTCATTTTACAGTGATCTTATCTTTATCATGGTGCAGGCATTATTGTGGCAAAGTATTTGAAATATGAACCCTTCATTTTTAAATGTGATAGTGAGTCTAGCTGTGAGAAAATATTGTCAGAATAAGTAGTAAAAAAAACAATAACGGATAATCTGTCCTTGCAAATGATTACAGATTGATATAATTTATAGCAAGTGGGCTCAAATTACTACATAATTATTTACGAGTATTTTGGGAAGGAAAGACAATGCCATTAACGTTTTATTTTTTTAAATGTTTTTCTCGAGATATTTGGAAGAAGTGATCCTCATACAGTTGTTTGTTCTGAAAGCTTGCAGTAGATTGTATGAAAGGCACCGAAGAAGTCAGGGTGACGGGTTAAATTTACCGTCCAAGAATTTAGAATGCAAAGAAGATCGGGACAAATATCTCAAAATATTGAATAGTTCCACTAATTCTCCATGGCTGTTCGCTATTCTTTCAATTCTGAAAGGTTGTAAGTCAAAGTTCACTCAAACAGTACGTGAACTCAGAGCTCTGTGTGTCGAAACAAATGTTGCAAGGCATTTAGCATGGTGCTAATTTAAAATCTAGTATGCAGTGTAAAGAAAATATTTAATCCACGAGAGTTTGACCTAAGTTAATATATTCGACAATAATGTAATATTGAAAAAAGAATTCAGTTAGTTTCCCAGCATGGTTTCTTGTATTTTAGCCCTTTAGTGATCGTTGCCTTAGGTGTGTTGACGTCTGTTTCGTGATTTTACAATTGCCACCAGGTTTTATTTTCATTGTCCAAATAGGAAACAAATGTCTCTTTAATTAGGAGTGTTTCCATTCAATACATTATCTGCCTGAAATCATTTAATTTCATACCCATGTCCACTTGACTTATTTCTCTTATTTTATTCTTTGTAATTACTCAAAATTCTAAAATTTTTATTAAAGGCAAAATTCTTAGAAATTTTGTTCAGACTAGATTTGAATAGTTTATATTTTATGGTGAGGTCTAATACAACCTGAACATGTATCTTGACGTTCAACAAAGATAATATTTTTCCATTAAGCTAAAACAAATTTATGGACATGAATTTTTAATTCCTCTTGAAATTATCTTGTTTACTTTCAGAATCTTGAACATTACCACTAAATTATCTACTTTCTTTCTCCAAATTTTAATTCCTTCCGAATTCATTTCTTAATTTTTACGTGCATTATTCAGTGCATAGAATACCTGAGTTATTTATCGTTTATTATTTGGATAGACTCTTGGAAAAATAGAATTTATATACTTGTCTTCGTGGACGTTTTAACCAG
>NC_142928.1:77177742-77192742 GCF_046866305.1 Octopus bimaculoides | reverse complement strand
GATGATGATGATGATGATAATAATAATAATAATAATAATAATAATAATAATAATAATAATAATAATAATAATAATAATAATAATATTAGCCAACAGTTACCGAGTGAGATAAGTTCACATAACATATATATCAGTAATCGAAATCAGACCATTAGATAAGAAATGATATTAACACATTATATTATCCAAGCCAAGAGGTGGAAGTGGCTCACTAATCATGAAAAAAAAATTGGATGTGTGTCACTCTGGCTGAGAGACAAATTAAGTTAACTTTAAGGGGGTAACTGCTAGATGTTAATCAACATTAGCGGAAAGTAAGATAAATTCCTATCTCTTTATTCAGAAATATTTTACTGAACGTGCTAGCCGGCAAAAAACCTCTTGCACATTTTTTCTACATAAAAATATATATTACATAAATGTATCGATATGTCAGAATGGGAGGGATGTACGAAGAAAAAACATTCTAGGAAATATTATTTCGATAAACTAGAATTAGACATAGAAAATAAACAAATAGCAGCATATCACCATAAGAAAAATAAAATTCGCGAACGTATATATATATTGTTTGCTTGCAAATCTTCCCCACCAAAGATAACAAATATAATTTGATAAAAGAAATATGATAAAAAAAGTTGTTATCTTTTTAAAAGAAATTAAATACGGATTTGTAACGTAATATTTCTTTATTTTACGCATTTATTTTTTAGTTTCAGAAAAATATTTCACGTCACTCATTTTTGTTTCCAATAATTGCATAAGCAAAATAGACAAATAACATAAAATATAGATAAAATATGATTTATTTGAGAATATTTGTTTGGAGAACTGATTTGATTTGTTTCGGCTGAGTTAGTCGTTGGAAAGAATTCTTGATTTTGTCACAGAAACAGATAAGACAAACACCAATGTATTCTTTTCCAAATATCGAGAAAGTTTCACTTTATTGGCCACGAAATGATGAAAGTCTAAGCTATTCGGAATTTAAATTGAAAATGTAATGCTGGATAAAAAGCTTAGCAGCATTTATTCTGGATTTATTTTCTGAGTTCAAATTCTGCTTTAGGGGTCGATGAGATAAGTACCAGTTGAGCACTGGAATCGATGAAATTAACTTGTCCCCATCCCCTCGAAATTCAGGCCTTTTACATATAGTAGAAAGGATCATTATAGTTAATGTAAATAGTTTCAGGAAATTCAGATATTCCAATGAAAGGGGTTGCGCCATAATACATCAGAAAAACAAAAACAAGAAAAATAACTTTCGGATTTGGATATGAATATTTCTTTATTTGCCACAAGACTGAAATTAATACAATACATTATTATCATTTTTTTTTATAAACACGTAATTCACAAAATATTATAAGAAACAAAACTAAAAGTATATCACATAATGATTTTTACCACATTGGTACAAGCAGATACATGATACTTGAGTTTACAAGAAGATGAATGTATATAATGTACTAAATGTACGGTGAGACATACTAAAATTGTTTTCTCTTCTACAAAATCAATATCTTCGTAAATTAAGTGTGAGTCTTTTACCATATATGAACGACATGCTCATGTGCTGACCTATGTTCCCATTGATATTCCTTTCTACTACAGGCACAAGGAATGGAAAAAAAATCTATTACAAGTATTTACTACTCGACTGGTACCCGATTAACGAAATGCCGTGAAGCATTTTGACCGGCGTGATAACGATTCTGCCTGCTCGCTGCCTTTATTTTCCCCTTAATAGTTAATAATTACTTACATTAATCCAAAACTGCAAGAAGCTCCAGATGTTTAGAGGGAGGGAATGCAACCAATTAATGTAATTCAGCATAATATTTACATTATCGCCCATGGAGCGATAACACGTTAAGTCGATTATGGTGTGAGTTGAAACCAAATATACTAAAAGGTTCAGTATACACTGCCGTTTCTACTAATACCAGGGCTTAAAGAACTACAAGTATTACGGCAATGGGTTTATTCAGCTAAATCTTCTGCACTTTATTTCCTCATCATATGCAGGAAAAGTAACTTTTGAACAGAGAGCGACGTGATGAAACCCATTACATTTTCCAACTCTGTTCATCTATTCCTCTCAAGGAATTTCTAAGATTACATTAGTGAATACATTTTATTTTTTTAATAATAATGGAATGTGGCTTTTATGAAGATTCAGCGGCTATTTCTGGCACGTCAAAGATCACGTAAAATAGAAGATAAGTATGTGCATAAATTTCTCTATAATGTTACAAAGAGTAACCTCCAGATATTTTCATAATATCATTCTGCGAATTCGCTATTACCAGCGCTGAATCCAATACGATACTCCCTCATTGCATTTTTGTATTATTACTTTTTTATGTATTAGTGGATACCTACCTCAAAAGGTTTGATCTTTGGCATAATATCAACATTTCTCTTGCGTGGTGGATTATAAACTCTGTTGAGCATTTAACAAAACATACGAGATAGTTAGTCACGTCTTTTTCATATTAAACTCCATTAGAAACGTCTTTGATTCTTCTCAGTACGAAGATGATAAAATATATACTTGTGAAGTACTGAAGTTTATATCAAAGTAATCGATTGTTCATTTTTTTCTGACGTATGGCATTGTACCTTTAATATAGGCAAAAGACAATACACCAGGAGAAACAATAAAGTTCCATACAATTATTGTAATCGATGCAATCGATTTACCCATCTCTGAATCGTGGATCATTGTGCCTATGTGAAGGTACATTACTGTAAACTATGTAGTGCAATAAGGAAAGCATTAGTATAGCAGTAAAACACACATTCTGAAATAAATGTCATACACAATTTACATTTCGTCGCTCAACATTAGGAATTCAAGCATTGGTATGGCCGAATCTTTTATAATGATATAAAACAGAAACGAATATTTATAGATGATTACTATTATAGCATTCGACTGTAATACTGCATCCAAAAGTTTATGTTGTGCAACTACTGAAAATTATCAACATTTTATCCTTGAAATATTTGGTAGGTAACATCATCTAAATTAACTATTATGCTACTTTATAGTTTTCTATTATTTACAATTGAAGAGTGCAGAGGCAAAATCAATATAAACTCAAACTTAAAATGTCCTGAATTATTCTATTGTCAATTCAAGTAACGTTCGAGTCGACATTTCTGGGATTCATTCTCAGACCAGCGAAATAAATACCACTAAAGTACTTGATCCATTTAATCTTTGTATTACCTTAAAATTCAGATCCTGGTGCAGCATAAACCCTCTATTTCATTTTTCCATATTCATTTTTTTATACTCATGTTTTCAACAATTAAACGGTTTTCTTCGAGTTGGAGTATTGGAACTTTGTAAGAATGCTTTACGGCATTTCTTCCGACTCGTTACGTTCTGAGATCAAATTCCTTTAAGGTTAACTTTGCCGTTCATCAATTCAGCGTCGAAAAAGTATGTGTAATCGTGTAATCCGAGTCGATGTAAATTAACAACTGTCTGTAAATTAACAACTGTTATTATGTTAATCTTGTGATTGCAGCCTTGTATTGCCTAACCCGACGGGAATCACAGTGAGCTGTCTTATGTTCAAACGAGTTTCATTCGTCATCACAACTGTTTTTATTCAGTCAAAGTGAATCCATATTTACATTATTCAAAACTAACTATAAAACTAAACTCCGAGCAGACTTTTAAGCTGACTCATGTGGGGGACTAATAGTAAGACAGCACTTTTTGGTACCCTGCCAGCTCAGATTTATATCATAGAGTATCACATTTGTAGAATTTTGTATCACTGTGACATATGGAGATCACTGTAAAGCAGTAGGATAAACCACATTCTCGGTTTTACCATTTGGTGTGAGTATGAAGAGATTGTTGTCGTTTCCAACTCTGGAACAACCAGCATAGAGCTGACCATGAGAAAAACACTACTGCATGAAGTGAAGTTCAAACATTTTAGTGATTGTCCTTGACTCTTCTAAATTGACATTGCAAAACTAACGCTCACTGGAAATTAAAGTCTCCTAAATTCAAAGGCCTGTCTGTTGGAATCAGTGGCTTTCTTGGAATAAATATTTTTCCTTCAGTTCATTGTCCAGTGAGGATTGTTGCTTCCAAAGAGTTAAAAAACTCAGGATAATTCAAAGCCTCAATGGGGTCCACAGCTATATCAATTGAGAAATGTCTTTCCTCAGTACTGATTCATTGCATAAGTTTCTAATTGACAACCTGGACAGTTTCATTGTTTGGTGCAAGTATGGCACTTTCACATGATCTTGAAAATTATGTCCAATGTTTGGGCAACTCTAATAATCAACACTTCTACAGTCTTGACCTAAATGCTACAGCCATTTGAAAAAGTGATGTCTCCATTATAATCTTCCTGAATTCTATTTCCCAGACCCAGTAGCGGAACTGCAAATCTTCCAGCGTCCAAATCTCTGAATAAACTGACTCCACCGAAAGTCTGATGCCGTCAGAAGTCCGGTGAGGCTGAAAGTCCGATCTGGCCGAATGTCCAATTTGGGCTGAAAGTTTCAGTTCTTCAATATTTCCTTCCGAGCGCTTCAATTCACAAACTCCGCCGAACTTCGAAACCTCACGAACACAAAACCTCTCACTCTGAATTGGATCTAGTTTTAAATGAACTCAATTGAAAATATTTTTCAGTTCACAAAGTAGTATTACTTTAGATTCAGTTTAAATGAATAGCTTGTTAGTTCACACATTTTTGAAGATCTTTTAAAATTTGAATTGTCAACTGTGAGTATACAACACATCGTCATCCAGATCTGATCCTAATGCTATTTGTTCAAGAACGAAATGAACAGCAGTTTTCCAATGGTGGGATTATCCCAATTCCAAAACATATAATAATGTCTATATAGAGTAAATGTTGTCTGAGATACAGACGGACGGACGGATAGACATAATTTCACGTATATTATAATATACGTAGCCCATATATTATAGGCTACATATATTATATGTAGCCCATTATGTCTGTCTATCCGTCCGTCCGTCCGTCCGTCCCAGACAGATGGATAGACATAATTTCGCGTATATTATAATATATGTAGCCTGCAGCTGTTTTAAATAGTAAATTCTATATTTCGAGTAAGATTGATTTGGCTGCTTTTTCTAACAGGTTGAACAAAGCCATAGTGACTCTTGGTTCAGCGTTTATATGTTCGTTGTCATGCCTACTGTTTGTTTCTTGTCTTCATTTACTTTGTAATTGTGAAGAAAAAAGTTGCTAGACATCCTACATGCAATGTCATAAAAGCTTTTGAACAGAAGCGGAAGAAATAACTAAGATAAACTGAACACCCATAACGCACATGTAAGATGTTGATGATGATGATGATGATGGGCTAAACTCGATAATTTATTGTATTGATTTCAACATTTTTTACAGAATAATAGCTTGTAAGATTCCACGTATAAGACTTTGTTACATTTGCACACTTGACTATAATTTGTTCACTTATGAATTTTATTTTAAAATACACACACAAACACACATACACCTACACACACATGCATGCACATACAAGCGAGTGTACACACACACACACACACACACACACACACACACACACACACACACACACACGCACACACACGCACACACACACACACACACACACACACACACACAAACAAACACATGCACGGAAAATAATTTAACTTTTTCTTTTTCTTTTTTAATACAAATTAACAGATGCATTAAAATAGCAGAAAGTAGAACGAAAACCATCTATTCAACGAGAAATGATATTGATGATGATGGTGATGTTGATAACGATGATGGTGAAAGATGATGATGAATGCTGCTGCTGATGATGAGGAGGAGGAGGAGGAGAAGGAAAGGAGGAAGAGCAGGGTTGTGATGATGATTGCGAAGTTTATATTGAGCAGACGGTAAGGGATGGGATGATGTATTAATTGTAGACTTTTACCTTTTATCTCAATATTTCAGGCTTAGTATTCTCCAGCAAATCATCGGAGAAACATTGTTTCTTGACTATTCTGTTCTATAGTGCATGTGTATGAAGTATTGTCTTGCATTGTGACGCTAGCCAATCAGCAGCGTTCAATTCAGCTCTGATCTGCGAGTTGTACTTGTTAATAGCTTCTATAAATCACACTTTCTCAACGATTCTTTCTGTAACTTCATCGGGAACCTTGATGTCTTTGGTGCGACATTTCTGTAGGTGCTTTTTGACGAAAGAGCTAGATATTACTTAAACCGTAAGAGCTAGGTATTCCATAAAACGAAAGAGCTAGGTATTCCTTAAAGAGCTGAGGTATTCCTTAAATCATACGTATATATATCTGGTGGTAGTTCGGTTGTACTTCCTATGTAGAATTTTCCACATTTACGAAAAAGTGACAGTTATTGAGTGTTCTGAGTTATAACCGGTCATGTATATGATGATGATCTTACTAGTTCGACCGCATCCGCAGTCCAGATATTTATTTCTAAATGGACCCCACATTCTGGAAGAAATTGCTGTCCCCTATAGTATTCAATAGTTCATGGATATCTAGAGATGTTGTCATAAAGCAGTTAAGACTATAAAAGGCAATGTGTTCAGTTGATACGTTGATAGTTGCGATTGCAGGGACAGAGAGATTAGCGAAACAACGTCTTAGCTAAAAGTGAAGCTATTTTTTCTAAGTAAAGATGTTTTGTAACCATTCAATTAGTTCATGACTAAGGTGGAGATTTCAACATGTTCTGGAAAGGTTTGAAGAAGCAGCTTGAGAATTTTAGAGAATAGACTTTGTGGATGTCTCCTTTAATAATGGAAAAAATAGGTCTGATTTAAAAGTTTAGTCCTGCCTTTTATGTTTTTATTTTCGTGGTGGTGATAGAAGGTGGAGAGTAGACTGTTCCTAGTGAAGAGTAAGTTGCTCTTAATTTTGTTCGAGTGTCTTCACTGTTCATAGATATTCGTCCTGCAGGAGTTTATCGTTGTTTCGAGCTTGCTCGATGTGATGTTATTGACTTTTTCATATTATATAGCGTTGTTTACATAATCGAATGCCAGCTCGTTGTGTATATTCTAATCTATAAAACAGAATTCTCTTCATGTTTTCTGTAGAGAAGTATGTAAAGTTTTTTGAACGTGGGTTTTGTAAGGGGAGTAAGTAAGATCTGGAGAGATTAAAAGCAAGAAGCGTAATGTTTTTTGTAAGATTAAATTAAATGTTTCTATCTCATTAAATTAATAATAGTTTCGTGGTTAGTAGGAGAGTGAAGCGAGTTTTCTAGGTGGTGGGTGGGGTTATCTGAGTGGCGGGTAAGGTTGTCTGGGTGGTGGTAGGGTGCCTAGTGTGGTCATAGTAGAGTTGGATGCAAGAAAAAGAAAACTGGGATGGATAAGGTATTAGTTCCCTGCTCAGAATACATGAAATGAATATTGAGTGTTTTAATGTTTCTGATGTGAGATATGTGCCACAAAAACGGAGAACTAAAGGAAGAGAGGTTGAAAGAGAAAGAAGTATACGCACGAAAAATTAAAATAAAACATCCTGCCAAATATTTCTTAATTAAACAATTATTTCAGTGCAGTTATTTATCCAAAACCAACTCTAATCCTCCCTTATTTATGCCATATATACTCGTCGTAACTTACGTACTCGCCTTTGAATCTGAATTTATACCTCTTGTTTCTGAGTGGCTGCACATCTCGTATTATACAAAAACGTTTTGTTTTACATATGTAAGCCGCTGTAACTTATTGATTAACTTGGTATTTCTGCATTATCTACTAGTATTATCAGAATGTTTCATTTTGTTTTTGCTTTCTTTTTACCACTATTATCAGCTTATTAGTCTTTTATCACTTTTCTATTCCTTTGATCCTCTGCCATACTTCTTGAATCCTTTCAAGATTCCTAACCACTTCAGCCTTATCTTCAGTTTAAATCTATATTTCACTAGAAACTTCTTTGTAGACTTTCTTATTTTACGAACAATATTTGTTTTTTTTTTTCCCTTCTGTATACAATCAAACAAAATAGTATTACATCTTATAGTATTTTAGTCATTCTAAATTGTCATGTGGTTAGGCTGCTGAGCTCAGAATCATACGTACATGAAGTCAATTTCTGAACCGGGAGGCGTTTCATTTCTCATTGCTCCAATCTGCTTAACTCTAATTAGTACCAGCCTAGTGCTGATGTAGTACTCACTACCTCCCGTTGTTATCAGCGACGTTCCGCGGGTTCAAGGTGTAAAACTTATTAGAGCTATAAGAGAGTGTATGTTTTCTTTCGACTCACAAATTTCGCCCATCTTCAGCTGTGCTCTACACGATCACTCAACATGCTGTATATAGCAGAAATCATAATATACGGTCCTACTTAAGGAAATCAAACTGGATGTTATGGTTTTAGATAGATTATACTTGAACACAATGCAGTATGGTTGCATATGGAAAGACTTTAGTGTTACATTTAGCGTATAGCAACGGAAAAAAGCTTTAGCTTCGGTACGTGAAGGCGTTGTGGTAGAAGATACGGTTTTATTGGTATTAATAAACTGAATGTTCTGAGTATATAATGTTCCTATATCAAATAAGAATATTAGGATTGTGCCTAAGTGTGTGAAGTCGAATATATTTCATTACGATATTTTACACATTCATTTCTTACCTTCACCGTTTTTACTCTCATATCCATCGTCTTTCACATTCTGATTTCATTGTCCAAATACTTTGAAACAGTTTTCAACTTTAAATTTTCTATTCACTGCAGGTGTTGGCTGACACAGATTAAAATTATCCATTAAAGGCTTAGTCTCTCTTTCTTTCTTTCTTTCTTTCGATTTCCTTTTCGCAATACGCTTGTTGATAATCTTGACAGTGTAGTAGTGCACAGCATTGATGAATACAGTGTTCGGTGCATCTTTAAACGTTATAATGATGATGGTGATCATGATTTTCATGATGATTATGATCATCATCGTCAGCATTATTATTATTATTATTATTAATATTATTATTATTATTATTATTATTATTATTATTATTATTATTATTTTTTTTTTATTATTTTTTTTTTCCCAAAGTGAAAAAAGTTTGCATATTTCCCAGCAGATACAGATATCTAACCAATAATGCCTGTGCGTACAATCTGTTTATGCCACATCTAGCCACGAAATATTGTTAATTTATTTCCCCCCTCTTCATTACAGATTTTGTGTTTGCCGTTTATCTTTTTCTCTTTTTGTCATTATTAGTGCCGTTACGTAAATTTTTTGTTTGAGATTTATCTTCTACAGCTAACACCAAATATTTTTATCGCAAAACTCTAACCTTTAATAATAGATTTTGTACTCCTTCAATATCATTCTGCCCAATAATGCAGGATACTCACTATAGCGAACCTCGTGTTCGGGATTAACTAATTCATTTTTTGTTCGTTCTTGTGTTAAAATTGGCGTGCCTCATGAACTGTTTATCAAATTCTGTAGATATGTAGGCTCTCTTTAAATATTTATAAATTAATCATTTTAGAGGTGTCTGCGAAAGCGAAGCTGATATCATCGGCATACTTTCAGTCCTGAATGGAACCCATTTTTTCTGTGGCAATATTCTAATAATGCTTTCTAGTAGAAGGCCAACAATTTCGGGGTGGGGGTGAGAGATAGGTTGATTATATCGATTCCAGTGCCTAACTGGTACTTATTTTATCGACCTGGAAAAGATGAAATGCAAAGTGGACTTAGGCGGAAATGGAACTCAGAACGGGAAGACTGACGAAATACCACTAAGCCCTTTGCCTGGCGTTCCAACGATTCCGCCAGCTCACCGCCTTCCTATCTATCTATCTATGTGTGTGTGTGTGCTAATGATAGTATGGAATCGCAGAGCCATTACATAGTTAAGCAAAAACGACTCTTCATTTTTAAGCTAAATCACTAGTATATCTAAGTGATGGTATATAATTAAATGCTATTTATTTACATTGTTGAATGATGCCGGGACCGATTTATCATTTGTCCCTTTCTGGAAGTGATTAAAATCCATTAATATAGTTGAGGGTGAATAAAATATATTTCAAAATGATCTAAATTCAGGCGGCAAGCTGACAGAATCGTAAGTACGCTGGCGAAAATGCGTAACGGTATTTCAGCTGTCTTCAGGTTCCGAGTTTAAATTCTGCCGAGGTTGACTTTACCTTTCATCATTGAACGATCAATAAAATAAGTAGCAGTAATGACTGGGGGTCGATTTACTCGACTTACACACATCCCCAAAGTTGCCAGTTTTAAGCCAAAATTTGAAACCAATAGAAAATGATTGAAGTGTCATTCGTCTTTCTGTAAAAGAAAAAAAAAATCTCAAATGCAACGCTTCCAGTTTGATAATTTTAGAGCATAATTTAAGGCAGCAAACGGGCAGAAACACTATCACGAGGGGAAAACTGCTTAGTGGCATTTCGTCCGACTTTACGTTCTGAGTTCAAATTCTGTCAAGGTTGACTTTGCCTTTCAACATTTCGCGGTCAGTAAAATATGTACCAGTTGAACACTTGGGTCGATGTAATCGATTTGTTTCCTTTCCTCGAAAACACTGGCCTTGTGTAAAAATTTGAAATCAGTATAAGGGCACAACCTTGAGTCGATAATAGTTTCTATTTCCTCGATGTGTATTATTGCATCAGTATGCACAAGTTACTGCTTTAAGAAATCACTTGAGTTTTGAAACATTACTAAAGTATTATTAAAAGTTATAGTTATCCTCGTCGAATATATTTATTTTATATTTATAGTAACGCTTACATAACAGTTACAAAACATAAAAAATATTACCGGCCGAAATAATATTACCAATGGACATTTATAATAAAATGTGTATTTTAGGAAAATACGCGTATTCCTCGTGAAAGAAGAAAAATTCGAATTGTTAAACGCACTGGTTTGGTTCATTTGAATCAGGGGTCCTCAACTATTTATTTTAGCTATGGACGCCTTTGATTGTTATTTTGTTCTAATGAATCCGAAATAATATTGCAATAGATAATAAAATCAGTATTTCAGGGAAACGCATGTATTCCTCATAAACGTAGACGTAAAAGACGGATTGTTAAACGGCACTGGCTTGGTTAATTTAAGCTAGGGGTCCTCAACCATTTCTTATCTATGGACCCATTTGATTATTATTTTATTCCGGTGGATTCCCATAGACATTCGATGTTGAAGACTCGTCTAACAGAAACTTCTTTCAAAATTTCTATTTTCTTTTTCATACATTAAATTGTGTAGGTTGAACTATGTAAACTGTTTGAGAAAGAAACCTGTTTCTTGCAATACATACTAATACATACATCTAAAGCAATATTTTTTTTTCAGTGGGGTCGTTAAAAAAAAATTGCGGATCTCCAGTTTACTATGTTGTTGCGTGGACTCCCAAATTTATTAAGTGGACCCATATCGATCGCAACTGAGAACCACTGACTTAAACAGTGACCGAAATTCAATTTCAGGTTGCATGCAGGTTTAGGAGAGTTGTTTAAAAGCTAACGAGAAATATATTAAACTTTCTTTGACAAATGGAATTTAAAGCTGTGAAACGAGATGAAAAACAAAAAGCTTTGTGCGGGTACACACAAACACACACACATATAAACATACACAAGCACACTCACACATACGCACACACACATACATATAAACATACACAAACACATACACATATACACATAAAAATATACAAGCACACACACATGTATTGGAAGTCAACTTATCGCCGATTAACCACCAATTCTTGGAATATGGCCACATGCTTTAGGAAAAATGTATTTGTCGCTGACCAATCTTGTGATGACTCTTTCTTTATCTGTTCACTTGCAGCCCACACTGCAGGCTGGACATTTCATCTTATGCGATACCCATTGCTTATTTGGGTGATATACGTTTGAGATGCCATTTTAACACATCCACAGAGCAACGTAATTACAATCCATATCTCATGGAAATACAGCTGTGTTTTGTTTTTTTAGCTTCAAGTATAACATGGCAGTGCCTAGGACTTAGCAATTCCGTTTTTATTAGGCATATGCAAACATGGTACTTGCATTGCAAGGACTGTCTAGAAGCCTTTTCTCACCAGCTTCATAAATCTTACAGAAATTTTCGATTGGGTATCAGCTATACGCCATGTATCGAAGAGCTTGACATTCCTGCAGTGGCATTCAAAAGTCTACGCCGGTGCATTTTAGTTGTCTAACCTTCAAATGTTTTGTTGTCACTTCTGGTTTTCTTTAACACAAATTTCAGGCAGTTTTTATACTTCTTCCTTCGTTTGCATTACTGGCGATTTCCCCCATTTTTAATACTATACAATACCTGTTTTAGCAACCAAAACTCTTCCAAGTGTACTGTGATGATTAGACAAACTAAGCTGCGGTTTGAGTGACAAAGTTTGAACATGTGACAAATCGGTGTGCTGTATCACTTCTGTATCTTCTGCAAACGATCTCTAGTAGATTCTCAAAATGCATGCACACACTACGAATGGAAACGTTCCGTGTGTTGAAGATGCCTAGCAGTGTAGAAGTAGATATAGGCGCTACATTTCAATATTGTGCTGATTTTGATATTTGATTGTCACAAAATAAAATAATATCAATATAGATAACATATTGAATTATTTAGCAAAAGCATAAGTCAGGGTCAGAAAATTATTGAAAAGTGTTGAGAGATAAGCGATGTGACTGTAATTCTGCAATATATCTGCAATTCTCTAATATATCGATCGCCATATATAACGCATCAGCTACTGAGCAAGGTCAAAGAAACAAAGATCTTGTTGCCTTCGAACCGACCATATTCTTTAGAAGTATATTCTGTTTGAAGATGTCGCTCAGAGAGTATTCGGAAAACTGACAGCTTTATTTTTTCCAAAGTAAATATCACCAGGCTAAGAGAGATGACATTTTGAAACTTTCTTAATAAAGGTACAACTACTGAGGGTCAGATTCCGTTTTCTGATGCAGCGTCCGTGAATACGATTTTCCAGTTCATGAGTACTACAAAGAGATGTGAACAAAGAGATGTTAACAACAATGTTCTGATTTCTATATATTTTATTTCCGTTTTCATTTTCTTCCATTATGATATGTTACAGGTACTATATACCATACTGATTTTTTCATGGTTTATCAGCTTAGCACTGACACAAAAATAGATTGAACAACTGAATAATTAAATTCATGACGGCGTATTTTCCATATTTATAAAGAAGGGCACACCGCTGGTATGTGTATCCGTATATAACTACCAAGTTATATATATTCTGTAAATAATAATAATAATAATAATAATAATAATAATAATAATAATAATAATAATAACTGGCTGGACCCGTGAAAAATTCACGGAAAACATAAAAAAGTAGGCATCTGTAAATTGTATACTGGTGCCATGAGAAATGTTTCTATACTATGACAGTTAAAGGCACCGAGCAGCCACAATCGTTAGCACGCCGTTCGAAAGAGTCGCCTTTTTTTGTGTGTGACAAAGTTATTTAATTGGATTAATTTAATTGTTGAAGTTCTCCCGTAAGGGTGAACCTATTGTTGAGCGTTGAATTTTTGAATTATTTCTTACTGGGTTTATATTTTGCCTCCCCATTTGTGGGTGAAGTAGGAGAAAGAATGGAGAGTGATTCAGTTCCAGCCGGCAGCTATGCAGCAGCCACTGAAAGAAGTTTAGCAGCGGATGTGTTGCAAGTGCAAGAAATTAAAACGGACCAGAGGAGGTTGAAAGAATTCAACAAGCACTTGGAAAAGGATGGTACCAGCCTAAAGTTAGCACCATAAGAAGGATTTGCAGCAAATATAATGAAGCGGACAGTGGTATATAGAACACTGTTCCTGAAGTTGCTAAAAATTGAAATAGTCACAGTGGAGGTTATAGAAGAATGCCTAAAAGAGGTGAAGAACCTCACAACATTTTATACAAGAGGAAGAACGTACGGCACAGTGGAGGCGAGATTTGCGAATGAGCAAGAAGCGATGAACCACTCTATTGTGACGCTGAAAACACCAGAGTGAGTACTTCTGCCGACATACTGTGGCCAGAGTAAGGATCGGCAGAGCGCCATGTCACCCTCACAGAGACCGCCTCAGTAATTTCCATAACACCTTTCAGCGCTGAGCCAAACTAATCTGCGATGTCTGTTTTGACGAATCCGTCTGGCAACAGGCCAAACGGATTCGGCGGCTTTGGTTTCCGATCTATAGTAGGTCTGGCTCTGCCGACTTTTCTTTCCTCAGTCTCCTCCTACGATACCCTCTTTGGCGAAATACTTAATGAGGTAGCCAAACCTTGTTTGACTCAGAAACCGGAGTCAGCCCTAGTCACCCAGAATACGTATGTACAAAACAACTAGGGTAGCATCAGATGCAAGTCCACCCTCGAACGACTAGACAGAACTCTAGACCAGTACCACCTTGCTTGTCTCCATTCCGCCTTGGAGCCAAATAACGGTGCATGGTTAAGTTCGGTGCCCTCCTCTACTACCAGTACCTTTGCAGGTGATTAATGCATCGGTATCTCAGTGGCCCAACACTTTGGGCTCCACATTTGCTTGCCTCACACATGTCACACTCAGAAATGCAATAATACTTACAATGCAGTAAACGAATTCGGCCTGCATCCTTTATCCTGCAGGTTTAGCGCTGTCCGATTCCCCCGACACGCCGCTCTAAATGACATAATCAGAATGGGCCTTGATGCGGTTGACTTCTCATTACAACTTGAACCAGCAAGTCTCGGACGCGGGGATGCTAAGCGCGTCGATGGGATAACCCTATTCCAAATCGAGAGAGGCAGATCTCCGGTCTGGGACCCGAGTGTCATTGGCCATTCATCGCGGCAACGCAATTGCTGTCATAACCACGGGGCGCGCCTGAGCACCCCACCTGTTCTGGAATATGTTATCCACCGGCACACCCTTTCCGTCTTGCGCAGC
>NC_142928.1:77167742-77172742 GCF_046866305.1 Octopus bimaculoides | reverse complement strand
GTCTTTATACGAAGTGTTTGTGTATATGTGTGTGTGTATGTGTGTGTGTATGTACCCACACAGACACAAACACACAAACACGATCGCACACTCGAATCCACCTGCACACATGTGTGTATATCTTTACAGACTTCGTAAAATAAATGATGAGACCCAACCTAAACTTTCTTTCATCTTTTCCAGATTTTCTGTTTGCTACATTCAAGATTCCTTTCATCATTCGAGTTTAATTATTTATTTGAATATTCTCTCAATAAATTTCATTTTGCAGACTTTCTATTGCTCCGTTGAATAGAAATTCATATATCATCGAGTGTATGTTTTCCATTTGAGTAGATTCTATGAAAACTTCTTTGAAATGTTAACCGAAAAACATTATGATACTTTTTTCACGGATACTGTACATTATTCTACGAACTTTAAAAGCGTGTGTTTAACGCAGAAAGGCTATTAAACAATGACCTTTCTCACTCTCCCCCACGTTTCTTCTTCTTCTTCTTCTTCTTCTTCTTCTTCTTCTTCTTCTTTTTCTTCTTCTTCTTCTTCTTCTGCTCTCTCTCACCGACTTTCTATAAGCCATGCCTAGAGACATCAGTTATCGTTATACCCCGCATAAAACTTAGCAAGTTATTGGATTGATTTCTTCGATCAGACACTTTAAAAATACCTGGTAAGACCGACCTTCATTTTTCTCTCTGTGTGTCACCCAAGCTTTTCTTTCATTTTCCAATTGTCTTTAAAACTTCTTTTCTTATTCGGGGTGCATTGAATTCTAGTTTCATGCTGTAGAAAATCTTTCCGTTCGTCTTAAGCTGTCCAAGGTTTTAGTGTTTGTCATTCGGTTGGAATTGGGCACAATCAGTATTCTTTAAAGGAACCATTATTCTGCTACATTGATAGCATCTGGACTTATTTGCTGATATTCAAGGTTACCCAAGAATATGTGAAGAAAATTCCTCAAGGTATCTTTTTTTCATTCACATAGGTAACTTTTTATTTGATATTATATCTCTAAAATATTCATGATTTGAAAAGAACTATAATTTCGGTCTTTCTCAAATCAGTGTTAATTACGTCCAACGATAAAAATCAGAACCAATTTTGTGTATGTTACACTCAGCTAGCGCAAATTCTGGTCGGTATGCACTCTTATCTTATTGCGGTTTTCAATCCTGCTGTAATTAATATTACATTACTAACTTTCTGGATGCTTTAAAACAGTAAATGCATGTGCATAATACACACGCGCGCACGCACACACATATACATTTATAATAATAAGTCCTTATTTTGTTTGTTTATTTATTTCAATTCGTTCGTATGCTCACAGTGGTCTTGTTTTCATCGTTATCTCTCGTCCGTTCACTAATTATCTCGTCTTGAATTACATTTATTCCACATTTGTATGTTAACTTTCTGTTTCGCATAGTTATTTATTTCTTGTCTGTTTGTACATTTTCTGTCTTGGTTTTCCCGGCGGTGCCACCAGAAAGGTTGATAAGGCGCTAAATCACTTTTGACTCCCTAAACCTCTCGTCGATAACTGATGACGATTTGTCGACCTTCTGTATCTATTTGAATATTATATAATTTTATCAATTATAGCTAGGAAGTTTCAAAAATATTTTTTATACACTAACTGAACTCTATCTAGATATTAGATTCTTATACATGTTCGACATTTACAGATATGTGAAATATGCATATCTCTAAGAAATTAAAATAATATTATTCAGAATTGAGCACGAACTGCACTTTGATCTTTAAACTTTAAGAAAACCTTTGATGTATTTGAAATATTTATTTATTATTTTTTAATCGAAATTAACTTTGTTCCGTTAACTTTATTATGCCTTTAAACATAGCTGTAATAACTTTTCTTGTCATAGTTATTATGAATTTTATATATTTCTTAATATAACTATCTAAATAGATATTTAGATAAGTACGTTGATATCTAACTCTATTTTTTTCTGACATATTTAATTATAAAGAAAAAAGTCTTTAACGTCATAGCAAGAATTCGAACATGTTAACATAGGTCAAATTAAATTTGTGTTTCAACTGTTTTATTATTTTTAAAAATGTTGCTAACAACTATTCCACATTGATTTAAGCTCATCTTCTGCTGATTCTTTCTCATCCAACCTTCACAAATTTTCATTGTTTTATATCTATTCACTCACAGATTTTCTTACATTAAACTGCACCCACCTATAGATGTGTCTCCGACATTGTTTCTACTATATAGAACGTGTTGTCTACATAATTACTCAAATCATATTTTCTTATCAATGATTCATTCCTTGATTCACTTTTTGTCTTTTAAATTACTTCAGTGCTTCTATAATAACTGTTTACACAAATGTAGTGCTTTCGAATATAGCTTTAAACGTAACAAAATTAGTGAATATCTATATTGAAATTAAATACGAATAGCAATTGAATACGGCACCATAGAGAAAATGATATGCTTTCTTTCAACTTACTCCTGGGTTTGGGCTTTATATTAAAGGTAATATTGGTTGCCATTTTACAAGGATACATGCTTGAAATTTAAGCATTAATTTTTAAGGTGATTTCATGAGTTTCCTAGAATTATTCGGAATATAGATCTTTAATTTGAATCTAATCGTATATGAAAATTCCAATATGAACTATAAAAGCCAAGAAGTAACTTCTGGACCTACGTTGTTCATTATTGTTCCCTAATACTTATTTATATTGGCAAAGTAAGTCATTAGAGATAGGAGAGTATTGTAGTTCGCTTGAAGCATTGTGTGTTGTTTGTAAAGAATGAAAAGTTTTGAATGGCACAACAATGTACTATAATACAAAACAATGGACTATATACCTGTTGTAATTTAGTTATCCATAGTCCGATGATATTTCGGAATACAATTACTTCTGCAGATATTCTCAGATGCAGTCGCTGCTATAATCTGTTTTCCAACGGCTTTTCTTTTTCTTTTTTTGTTATAAACAATAGATGAGCATCAGCAAGAAACTGCGATTGATGCTTGTTTGTGAGTGATAAATGCCATCAGCATGAGTGGAGGATAACTTAAAAGTGTGTACGACAATATCAGCAAAATGTTCTTGTAGAGTATGTAAAATTACTACCTATACTGGAAACTCTCAGAGCATTAACACTGTTAAGTGTAACTGAACTTACCACTGCAAGCTAACGAAGTCTATGACAGTACTACGAAATATTACCCACTGTTCTGCTTATGTGTGACATATATTGTGAAGCTTATGAAAAGAGACAATTTGATAATTAATTTCATTTATCATATGTAAAGAAGAGCTCGGGAAAGATTTGAGATGACAAGTAAGGAGTATGCACTTAGTCTCGATGAGTTTTGTAGGGGATGTTCTAACATCATATTTCACTGGCATTACTTCTCTTTACATGTTTGGTTTCAAACTTCTAAACACTGAGGAAGAAGTATAAACCGATTAGAGTATTAAGTATCGTAACACACATTGGTTTGTCTCAACATCGTGAGAGAGATGATTCAGCAAATCATCATGGTGATCATTTTATATTATCGCCAAGATATCTTTCACGAATAATCTTCATTCTGTAGAATGAGTTACTATGGACACACACAAACGCACATACATACGCGCGCACACAGACACAGACACACACACACACACACTTGTATGTACATACATCCGCGCGCACGCGTATGTGTATCGGACAATACGATGTCAGATAGTATTACTAAATCGTGAAGCACGGAAAGAGAGGCAGGCAGAAAAGAAAATGATTGAACAAGGGAGAGGAAGCGGTGAGTGAGAGATTGTAGATGAAGAGAAGTGTGTGAATGAGAAAAAAGAACAGGGAAGAGAGAAAAACGGAGAGTTGTAAGAATATGAGAATATATAGGAAGTGAATGTAAAACAATAAAATAAATTGAACAAAGGGAAAGAAAGAAAGAGAGAAGTAAAGAGAGAGAGAGAGAGACATACAGACAGACAGAAAGAAAATAAGAAAGAAAAGATAAAAAGGAAGAGAGAAAGGTGACGTGTAGTGAATGATAGCGACAGCGAGCGAGAAGGAATTTGAAGGACACTAAAATACTAAGATACAGATGATATGTACGAATGAGTGACATACGGAGAGAAATACTAATAAGCATATAAAGGATATGAAACTAAAGGTAATAAAAAATTAGTAGATTACGAAATAGAACGAAGGTAGCTCATGCAATAGCAGGGATTAGAAAGAGACAAAAGAGAAAGGAATAATTCATTCGTTATTGTAAAGCCATTTATTCAGAATTTGGTAAAAATTAATCCAGTACAGATTATCCTTACCATCGCTAATCTTCGATGGCACCAAAATGCTTTTCCTCAGAGAACAAATAGAATTAGTTCAAAGAAAAGATATGATATAAGTATGTATGTCTTTAGATATATGCCTATATATGTACATGCATATACGCATGTATATATATATATATATATATATAGATAAAAATATACATATATATACATATATATATATATATATATATATATATATATATATATATATATATATATATATATATATATATATATATATATATATATATATATATATATATATATATATATATATATATATATATATATATATATATATATATATATATATATATATATATATATATATATATATATATATATATATATATATATATATATATATATATATATATATATATATATATATATATATATATATATATATATATATATATATATATATATATATATATATATATATATATATATATATATATATATATATATATATATATATATATATATATATATATATATATATATATATATATATATATATATATATATACATATATATATATATATATATATATATATATATATATATATATATATATATATATATATATATATATATATATATATATATATATATATATATATATATATATATATATATATATATATATATATATATA